>NW_026578034.1:345000-535000 GCF_029603195.1 Condylostylus longicornis
CTTATCAACTTACAAAATAAGTTTTTTTTTGATAAAATAAGTTCGTAAGTGTTGCACCAAAGTTTTACAAATTTCACTCACTAATTAACTTTACAACTTATCATTTGTTGATAAGTAAAAATGATAAGTGTTTCACCAAAAAAATTGCAAACTTATCGAACGTGATGTAACTTTTATAATTTGATAAGAACTTACCATTACAGTTTTATTCCTCATTGGATTTAGTTCTATTAAAAGTATCAAAATTTAATATTAATTTTGTGTTAAACACCAAAAAAAATGAAACGAACAATTTCAAAAGAAAAAAGCTTATCGTTTTGTAAATTATTAAAAAAAAAAATAAATGCCTGCCAAAAATCAATCTTATATTTATTTGCAAAGAACATACAATAGTACAAAACATTTTTAGGACATATTATTTAGAACATTCCAAAACACCGCTACAACGAAAATGGAAAAACAAAAAGTGTGGGAGGAGGTTTTCAAAATGCAGAGTGGTTAACAACTGCTACATCAGACTTAAACAATGATTCCTTTCATTATCATATGCCAACTTTCTACCAATTTTTGCCAGAATATGCTCACTTGTAACACGTGATAAACGAAAGTGTTCTAATGTATTACTATCAAGTTCATAGTTTATTCTTGGTCGTATTCTACGTTCAGATGCTTACACACCTTCTTCTTCAAGAAGTCTTTCGAACCTATTTATTTTTTAATTTAATTATATATTTTTAGCGCACCTCTAAACTTTACTCGAAACTCAATAAACATGTTATTTTTAAACTACTTCTTGTTTTAATTACTCTATCAAGAATGATTTTAGGCTTAACTTACATATACTATATATGTATGAACATACATAAGTGTAACATATATATATATATTATTATGGGCAATGATTTATGGGAAAATTGATCATTATTCATAATGTCCGATGTAGCCGGATTTTATGAATACTGATTAATTGAAATCACTTTGCCCATAGCACAATATATATAAATACACATTTATGTTATTTTACGCATTAATTTACATTTGTGTAATAAAATGCAATACACTTTTCTTTATTTTAGTATAGTAAAGTAGTAAGTGATAAGTGGTTGGTGCTATAGGGCCCTTGTCAGAAGTATTCTTGGGTATTCAGCAAGCGTTTGCTAAAGCGTAACCTTTTATATAAACTGAACATGCTCCTTCCAAACCAGTTGTTTATGATATTAAACTTGAATTAAAAGTTATACAAAATAAATGAATTGGTACTTCAGAGTTCAGTACTTGGTCCAGTTTTCTACTTTACATTTACTGCTGATCTTCCAACAACCTTATGCAGATATATACTGCTAATCTACTTTTGATAGTGATCGAAATCCGCATAGAGCATCGGAAAAACTTTGAGTACAATTAAACAAAATTGAAACACGGTTAGAAAAGTGGGCCATTAAAAGCAGCATGAGCAAATCAAACCATATAACTTTTACATTGAAAAAGGGAGATTGTGATATAATGGAGAAGTACTCCGTACGGTATCATGTGTCAAGTATCTCGATTTACACCTAGATAGAAACTTCATTGGGCTCACCACATTAAAACAAAAGAAGAAAATCCATTCTTTCACTTGGCAACAAACTATTGATAAACAATCAAATTATAAAACCTAGATGGTTGTATGGGATCGAGTTATGGGGCTCCGCCAGCAACTGCAATTTAGAAGTGCTTCAGAGGTTCTATAGAACCAAGTTTTACGAGCAATGACTAATGCGCCTTGGTTTACAAGAAACACCGAAATAGATAAATATTTAAAAGATGGTCAATATCAAAGAAGAGGTGAGAAACCACAAGACCAGATACAAACAAAAATTACAAAGACATGTCAAGAAAATTACAAAGAACTAGCAAAATATTGGATTAGCTCTAAGGGGACACAAGTACGCCTAAAGAGATGGAGTATAGTTTATTTAGAGAATAGACGCTGAGTGAATAGCTACATACGGGTTGGTACGTTCAACGGAATTTTCACCCGCATGTTATTGTAATCAGACAAAACATTTAGTTATGACCAAATGGTCGATTGTAAACAGACATATGTAAAACAAGTTTAAGTTAGAGTAGTGCAATAGCACGCTTGGCAAAAGAGTAGTACAATATTACTATAGTAGTACATTTGACAGCGCTGGTATAGAATATGAAAATATACATATTTACAAATTCGTGCTATTAGCATTCAAAAGAGAGTTCTTTAAAATTTTATATTTTGATTCCTATATCTTATAAAATTTTACTTTCCGAAAAATACATGAAAAGGTACATAGTGAAAAGTGACCCTTGTATCAAGTTGATAATATATGTATATCAGTATATTATTATAAAAGTTTTATTGTATTCTATGTTCAATATTTTGATTCTTATATCTTATAAAATTTTACTTTCCGAAAAATACATAAAAAAGTACATAGTGAAAAGTGACCCTTATATCAAGTTGATAATATAATATATCAGTATATTATTATGAAGCTAGTATTTACATATGTACATATTTATGCATGGAAAATGTACATCCTTTCTACTTTACAGTAGTATGTGTTAATTAATTTTTAAAAATGTATTAATTAATTAATAAAAGAATATTTAAAATTCAATTAAAAACTATTACATACTTACATAATTATGTAATTATGGAAAATTGCTTTAACATTTATTAGATAAAAATTTAATATTTAAGCACATGTACCCTAAATACAATTAAGTATAAGAAAGGAAAATTATGTATAAGATACATATTTAATTTATTAATTTAATTATTTGTAGAAAGCATAAAAAAATAATCATTGACCACCTTATTATATAAAAATTCATAAAACAAATTTGCAAAAAAGAAAAAAACTTTGCTAGAAGAAAGAAGTGCATAATTCCAAGTTGCTGTTCTCATTTGAAAAAAGAGATGGAAGTTTCTCACAGTGGAAATATGGGAATATCATTTATTTTAATAATTTAAAAAAATATTTATTCAATAGTGTTAAATTTAATTTTTAATTCGTAAATTTCTTAAGTTTTTAATGTTGAAAGAAGAACACTTGTTTTCGTTTTTTTTTCGAATATTCGAATGGCATAATGTGACAGTTTGTGTTTGATAAAATGTAGCACATATACAATAATTTAAAATGATATTTTTAGCACTTTTCCAAAAAATTTTTTGAAAAAAGTGCTTATTAGTTTCACTATGTCCGTCCGTCCGTCCGTCCGTCCGTCCGTCCGTCCGTCCGTCTGTCCGTGTGTCTGTTTACAAAACTTCTACACCTTTGAAGATAGAAATCTGAAATTTAATACGTACATAGATCTTCACTAGAAACTTATTTCCGTAGAACAAAATTTTTACCTATCTCCCCCCCTCTAGAAGTTATACCCCCCCAAAACCCTAAAAATGGCCTTCTTTAAATATTTGTTGCAATGAAACCATAAGCATTTTTGAAATTTTGCAAACGCAGAAAGGCAGTAGCTTGCTTTCCCTTACCCGGTATACTATAGCTCAACTTAAGAAATACAAAATGGCCGTTCAAATTTACCGTTATTTAAAGTCCTTTTTTTCCAAATTTTTGATGTCGTTTTTCTTCTAGACCCCAGACTGTAGAAGCTTGAAATTTTAGGAGATTTTAGATATTAATAAATAGTTCATTTTGTTAGAAGAAAATTTTTTTCCATCTCCATCAAGTTATCACCTCTTGAAATTCGTAAAATTTGAATTTTTGACACCTTATATTTCCGAAACCGCAAGCTTTTCCAAATTTTTATAAACGCAAAAAGCTTCTTTAAAAACGGTAAATTCCATGAAATTAAAAAATATAATTATTTTTCTTAACTCACACAATTAACTCTTAAAATCGAGCATTATGTTAACCCCTTTTTATATTAATTTTTGCTTTATTTCAAAGACTGCATATATGCGTCATCCTATATATATGCAATCCTAGAAATAGTTTTGTGTATGAATGAAAATAATTTTAATAGTGTGATAGCAATACATAGACTGTATTTAAAAGCAGAATTTTCACTTGTTGAAGGAAGGGAAAAGAGCTACAATACAAACCATTGGTTTGACCCAACTTTATTTTTATATAGTTACAGTTTTAATAGAAATGAAAAGAAAATTGAAATTTGTTTTCTTAATATTTCTTTTTATATAGTAAAACTTTGATCAACAAAAAAGTATATGAAGACGCGTATTCATATTTTGTTTCATACACATATGAAGACGGGTGATTAAAAGGTAAATATATGAAGACGTTTCCATATATTTACCGTTTAATGCAGTAGGTTAGGTTAGGTTAGGTTGCACGGCCCCCGAAGGATATACGTAGGCCACGAAGACCCGTTGTGATGTCAATTCTCCCTCATTAGAACCAGCCCGAATTCCTCAAAAAAACCGGCCAAGATCCCTAGCATTTACATTCGCTAGGTCCGTAACCAGCCCAGAAGAGTGAGACCCAAGAAACCTCCGCCTGGAATTTTCCAACGCCGGACACGAGCATAGCAGGTGGGTCACCGTTTCCTCCTCCTCCTGGTACAGCAACTCCTACAGAGATCGTTTGCGGGGCGGCCTATCCTCCTGGCATGATCGCCCATCAGACAGTGTCCAGTTAAAACCCCTATCACCGCGCCAATATCCTCCCGTCGAAGAGACAATAGATCCCTTGTGCGACGCAAATCTAGCTTTGGCTACAACTTCCTTGCCGCGTTACACGTAGTTCCATTTGCCCATCTGGGATTGGTACGTTCCACCGCTGCACTGCGTAGCAGCTGCCTAGGAGTGCTTAGAGGAGCCCATTACCTAAGAGATCGCTTAGCGAGTCTCTGAACTTTGACCAATCCGTCCTTTTGTGCGTTCTAAAGATCAAGGGAGCTTTTCGGTTGGTTACCAGCTCAAATTCTATATAACGGTGATCAGAAAAGGAATAATCTGACATTTTCCAATTCCTGACCAGAGCAGCAAGAATGTTTGAGGCAAGAGTTATATCTATAACCTCCTGCCGATTTTTTGTAATAAAAGTGGGCTCTGAGCCTCTATTACATAATGTGAGGTTAAAATATATTCTGTGTGCTTAAAATATATTCTGAAAGTGACTCACCTCTCATGTTAGTGTCCGAGCTTCCCAAATTACATGATGGGCATTTGCATCGCGCCAAATAATAAGGCCAGTTCGGAGAGACTGTGCCTTCTCCACCATGGCCTTCAAATTCTCGAACGATAGCTCCCCTTGGAAGTCGAAGGGCAGGTATACTGATGCCCAATAAAAGATACGCCACCAGCTTCAAGACTGACTACAATCAAGTCTTCACTGCTGTAAGGAGCTAATAGATAAGCATTTAAGTTACTTTTAATAAGTATGCACGATCTTACCTTCGAACTTCCGTCGCTATAAAACAGCTTGTGTCCTGGCGTCCTCAGCCCGCAGATCTTTCCCCCTGCTATCCAGGGCTCCTGGACCAGGACTATAGATTCTCCAATCCTTCGTAAGCGGAGAAGGAGCGCAGCCGAAACTGCTTTAGAGTGGTTCAGGTTGGTCTGAATTGCACGAAGTATTACTGCTTTCGTTAATCTCCACCAGGATCTTTTCTGCATCCTCGTCCAAATCTAAGTCCAACAAAGCCCCTCCAGATCAAGATGCATTATATCATCGTCTGTCAGCCCCGCTTCATGCAGCATTTCTACTTCTGATGAAAGCGGGGACTGACCAGACGATCTTTCCAGAGCCCTGTTGGCGAGGCTGACGACCGATGGCACACCTTCAGGATATTCCCGTCGATTACTCTGCTTCTGGTCCCTCTCCACCTTCGTGTCTGTTTTAAACACTTTAAGGGTTATGGAGGAGAACCCATAGTTAAGGACAAATCCCTGACCCCCCAGAGGTGCCAAAGATTCCTTATTCATCATTATGAGAGCCTGCCGATGGTCGCCCTTTTTCTATTCCAATTTCGCCACCCGCTAGTTTGATGTTGGCAAGTTAGGATTGCCGAATCTGATCATCTCCAGGATGGTATCAGTGTTCGACTGATCAGCTTAAATCCAAGCCCTAGCCCGCGGTCTGCTGTTGATTTGGTCTTTCGCAACGACCGCAAATCTAGCTCCGGGCCAAACTTCCCCTACACTTGCTATCGCCTTTTTATACTGGTCGAGAAACCTGCCGTCAGCACAGGCCACAAGTTTGACAAATCTCTGGTGCCAACCCTGGTCTCTGCACGATGGATATGGGTATAGATTCTCCTTCATGATTTGAAGAAAGCCCGCCATTAATCGGCTTTCAACTTTCCTCCAATTCTCAGTAAAGGTCCTGCCACCTTCTTGCGCCTGGTCAACCACAACGACGACAAGATGGTCCTTCAGGATATCACTAAAAGGTGACCTTGCCTTTTTAGCTTCCCGAGGTGGTTCCTTTGTGGAACGCTGTCGTTTTGTTGCCACAACCCTCTCGCTTCTTTGGACCTTTCTTCTTCAGACCTGCCTTTTCCTGGAATCCGACCGATGCTTTCCAGATTCCTACATGCAGAACGGCGTTCAATATAGGCCCTTTGTGAAGGCGTTATCGTTGCTAACGGCGTTCTTTTCTTGCTCTGGCCAGTTTGTGCTACTGTAGCCATCGAGCTACTACCGACACTAGACCTGACTTAGTCATAGCTTTGTGTGCGGTAGCTCGGTCCCGATTGGAACTCCTTACGCTGCTTGGGTTTTGCACCAGTGCTTCTTGCTCCGGGGGAAGGGTCTTATTATCTCTTGGTTTCAAGCCTCATCTGGGGATCTCGAAACTCCTTGACCTACTCAGCGTGTCCCAAGACTCCTTGACCCTATTCAGCTTCTACACCACGGCAAGGTAGATATTCCCGTAGAAGTTAATGCAGTAAGTTAAATAAAATATTTGTGCGAATTATTTGTAAAATATGTCGTTTAAGAATAAATAAGTATATGAAGCTCTGAATGAATACTTAACAAGTAATAGAGAAAATATTAATTAAAATTTCTTAAAAAATATATAGTTTTGGACCCATTCTGTATCCAAAATTCAAAACGCAATATTGAATGCGAATAGCAATAACGACGTACATGGATAAATATCTTGCAAATATCATCGGCAGCAACAAAAAGTACATTGCAAGTAACACGGAATATATCACATGAACTGTACATTTTTTTTTTTATACAAAATATACAAAAAATATATTCAGTTCAAGGGCAGTAAGATATTTTGATACAGAAATATATACATATATGTAATTTCTATTTATAAAATAAATTTATTCAAATTAATGTGTTTTGCTTAAATTTGATTTTTTTTATACTTATTTCAAAAAAAAATATTTTTTAGTTTTCACGTCAAAAAAGAAGTTCAGCTTATCTTTCTTATGAACTAGACATATTTCATGGTATAAGCCAAACAAATAAATAAAATAAATACGCTTCTTAAGCAATGACTTAAGCAATGTTTGGAGCAAAGAAAGAGATACCTAGAAAAAACTTGGCTTCATTCTTTTTTCAAAATGCTCTTTCTTTTAGTATTTTATTTTGATAGTACTGGTACATGAGCGAATTAAATACATACAAGACAATATTTTTTTTTAAATTTTCAGTGAAAAGTAAAACAAGATGATTGCCAAAAAATTAAAGTGTAAATTCAGTCATTTATTGCATCCACGCTCTGTGTGTTTAAGCCAGAATTTTTGTCAGCCACGTACATACATACGATGTAAGAATAAAACTACTATAGTTTAAGCTATTGATGCAGGCGTGAACAGATTTTTGTTTATGCAGTGGAAAACTCACTGCAGTCCGCACATAACCGACAGCAATATCAATTCTCTAGTTAAGTGAAAGTGTTACAGAATGTTGTAAAAATGCTTGTTAAATACTTCTCTCAATTTTTAGGACATTAGTAAGCTTATAATTAACATACCTGGAATAATGTAAATTTGGCTCTTAGTAGATTATGCTTTGTGATACTCGAATTCCCTGAAATGCTGGCAAGTTAGTTTCGGTAATAACCAGGACTCAAATATCAAATTTCAAGAAATTCCATCAATTCGTTCCGTAGATATGGCAAAAAATGTAAAATCATATCTACGGAACGAATTGATGAAACTTCTTGAAATTTAATATTTGAGTTCTAGTTGTTAACAGAAGTTACTCACAACTTCTCAATACTTTTCGTATAATTCGGTAAACTAATGGTTTATAATTTATCACTTTTCTCTTGAACAAGTGAAAATATTGCTTTTAAGTGCAATCTAGCTATGTACTAAATTTTTAAAATTCATATACGAATATACTTGTATTTCAAAAATTGCAAACCTTTAGGATGAGCTATGTTGAATACATTGCAGTAAACACATAAAAAATAAAAGAAGCGTTAAAATAATGCTCAAATTTAAATGTAATTATATATTTTAATGGTATGCCATTTACCGTTAGCTTTCTGCACTTATAAAATTTAAGAAGAGCTTACGGTTTCGGAAATATAAGGTGTATAAATTTTAAATTTACAAATTTCGAAAGGCGATAACTTGAGATGAGGTGGAAAAAAATTTCTTCTATCGAAATGATTTAGTTATTAGTGCTAAAAGCTGTCAAAAATTTCATAAGAAACTTTCGGTCTAGAAGGAAAACAATAACAAAACTTTGAGAAAAAACAGGTTTTAGGTAACGCTAAATTTTAACATTTTGTTTATTTTGAAGTTCAAGTATTATATGCTGCGGAAGAAGAAGCAAGCCACTACTTTTTTGCGTTTGCGAAATTTGAAAAATGCCTATGGTTTCACTGTAATAAATAGTCTAAAAATGCATTTTTATTGTTTTTCGAGGTGTAACTTTAATATGAGAGGGGCGGGGAGAAACGGAAAATTTATCTTCTACTGAAGAAAGTTTCTAGTAAAGGTCTGTGTACAATGAAATTTCAGCTCTCTATCTTTAAGAGCAAACACATCTTTATTATTTTTAGAACTTTTCCAAAAAAAATTTTGAAAAAAAGTACTTATTAGTTTCAGTCTGTCTGTCCGTCCGTCCGTCCGTCAATCTATCCGTGTGTCTGTTTACAAAACTTCTACACCCTTGAAGATAGCAACCTGTAATTTTGTATGTACATAGATCTTAAGATAGAAACTAATTTTCGTAGAACATAATTTTTACCTATCTCACCCGCCCTAAAAGTTATACCACCCCAAAGCCCCAAAAATGCCATTTTTCAACTATTTACTGCAGGAGAACCATATGCACTTTTCAAATTTTACAAACGTAGAAAAGCAGGGTTACTTCTTCTATCACAGAATACTATACTCGAACTTTAAAAAAAAAAATGGCCGTTAAAATTTACCGTTACATAAAATCCGTTTTTTTTCAAATTTTTCATGTCTTTTTTCTTCTACACCACATTTTGTGGGAGCCTGAAATTTTAGTAGCTTTTAGGTACTAATAAATACCTCATTTCGTTAGAAGAAAATTTTTTTCCATCTCCACCCCCTCTCAAGGTATCGACTCTTGAAATTTGTAAAATTTGAATTTTTGACGCTTTATAGTTACAAAACCGCAAGCTTTTTTAAATTTCTATAAACACGGAAAGCTAACGATAAGTTCCATAACATTAAAAAATATAATTATTTTTCTCACACAATTAACCCTTAAAATCGAGCATTATGTTAACCACTCTCTAAATTAATTTTTGCTTTATTTCAAAAACTGCATAAACTGTTCATCCTAAATATATGAAAAAAATCTGATGTAGTCAGCACATAACTGACCGCAATGTGTATTGTCTAGGTAAGTGAAAGTGTTACAGAATATTATAAAAACGTCTGTTAAATACTTCTCTCCAATTTTTAAGACATTAGTAAGCTTATAGTTAACATACCAAAAATGTAAATTTGACTTACAGTAGAGTTTCGCTTTGTGCTACCCGAATTCCCCGAAATGCTCGCCAGTTAGTTTCGGTAACAGCCAGATCTTAAATATCAAATTTCAAGAAATTCCATCAATTCGTTGCGTAGATATGGTGAGAAATATAAAATCGGCCCGCAGATCAGTTTTCAAGCCCTGATCTTCCCAAAAAATTTATATGTATAATACGAAGAATTTCAATGAAATCGGTTGATTATTTCTCTTTATATATGCAAAAAGTATATTTAGCCCCTACTAAACGACCAGTTGCTGACGCCTGATTTTCTGAGGAACGTTAGGAGGTTTCGCGGATGATCGAGCGGAGCTTATATATGAAATATCTAGTAAATTGGTTGAATATTTTCTTCAAAATGATCAAAAATGTAAAAGAGGCCCGCTAAAAAGTGCAGTTTCCGAGGCCTAATATATCCCAAAAGTTGATCAATCCGTGCCATGGTCAATCCGTTTCGTATATGCATGGAAGTATTTTTAATAGTGTACTAGATACACATAGATTGTTTTTAAAAGCAGTATTTTCACTTGTTGAAGGGAAAAGTGCTACATTACAAACCATTGGTTTGACCCAACTTTATTTACTTGAGTTTTCAATTTCGCCTATAATTTGTGATATTCTTTAAAAAAATAGATTTGCCCGAGTATAACTTATTTTCCATAGTATTTTTTTCTACTGAAAAGGAGTCGATTAGGAAATTCTTTAGAGGGAAAAGGATTCAGTTACTATACTGAAGAAATAAATTCACAAATTTGAAATATTAAAGGAAAGAACATATTTGCTTCTTTCCCACTCACACTCCCTAAAAAATCGTATATTAGAAAAACAACACATTGCAACCAAAAAATTCAGGTAAGTCTGTTTCCAATGCCGAGTTTCGTCATATTCAATTTGACATAGCATTTGCTTTTTGAAATTGCCAAAATCCTTTTTTTTGGGAAAGTAAGCGACGCTGGTACAAAAACTAAACAAACAAAGTTTTGTGATTTTGTTTTTTTTTTCGGTGTACTTTTTGAATGAGCAATAATAAAACATTTAAAAAGACTATTATTTTACAAAAACCTACACGAAATGTAACAAATAGAAAAGAGTAAAACTTTTGGAAAAACAAAAAGTATAGTTCCAAATTTTTATTTGTATTTAAAAATCCTCATACGCTATATCGGTTACCGTCTAATTGAACGGTCTTATATATATGTAAACTATAAATAAAAAAAATGAAATTAGTCAATAAATCGATAAAATATTGAAGGTACTTTGAAATAATTAACTTTTTTTCTGGCCGATATTTAAAAAAATATAGAATTAATTGTAGTTAAAAATAAATTAAGGTGCGGTTATAGAATATATCCGAGCTAGAGAATATATGTGCAAAATATACCTTTACCTTTTTAGTACTGCAATTTAATATAAAATGGATATAATCATTGTAAGCGAACTACAAAAAAGGCGCAGGAATTAGATTTGAAGACGCATGCGGCAAGATCTTCCATAATAATCAAGCATGTTCGGGAATTGATCAATATAGTCAACACATAAGTAAATTCGATAGTGGTAAGAATAATGTGTGATAATTGCTTTTGTACATGAAATTGGATATGTAATGAAAAACTTGCTGTACAACGTAAACCTGAATAATACTTGAAAGAATACAAGAACAATTTGAAAATTTATTAAAAACGCATGAAAATGAATTAATGAATCTTTTCAAAACATTGAAATTGCTTCATATGCACACACATATGTGTATGAAACAGCTCAAAATATCTGTGAAATAATATCTGTACAAAATATATTTGAAACAAGTAAAAACGTTTCAGTCGGTATAAACCGACTGAATTATACCCTGCACCTTTCGTTATTGTATAGCGAAATTATATACTTGATTATTGTATTGTATACTCGAACCTGTGAAACCATTCTATAGAAACTTCTCCAAATATTTAAAATAAGCTTTTGGAGTTATATGTCAAGTACCCGAACATGTCAATCAATTCCATCAAAACTTCAGAAATATATCTGATATATAATTGGACACACAACTGCCAAGTCTCATGAATCTGACTTTGTTATTTTTCCAAATATTTAAAATAAGCTTTTAGACTTGTGTGGTAGCTACTCGAACCTGTCAAGCAATTCAACCAAAACTTCAGAAATATATCTGGCCTATAACTCGACATACAACTGCCAAGTTTCATGAATCTGACTTTATTTTTTTTTCGAATATAAAAAATTTGCTTTGTATGCCAGCCACCCGGGTGCAGCTATCCAATTAAAATTTTTAGAGCATGTGTAAAATATAATAGGACACATGTATACAAAATGTTATATTTATAGCTTTATTAGTTTTTGAAATATTTAAAATAAACTCTTTGAGTTGTATGGCAGCTACCCGAACCCGTAGTCCGAATTAGTTCAAATACAATAGGGTTCGTCCTTGGCACAAAAGAAACAACTTGTGAAAGATTGGTGTCGATTGCATTATTCGTTTTTGAGTTATCGTGTGATCGGACGGACGGACGGACGGACGGACATGTCTAAATCGACGCAGAATTTTACGCTGCGCAAGAATATGTATATATGTATATATGCCCATACCACAGATGACTCCTTCAAGTAGTAACAAACTCCATACCAAAGTTAATATACCCTTCACGAAGTGCAGAGTATAAAAAGCGTAGGTGAGTTGAAGAAATTTGGTGAATATTCTGAATGTTAAGAAAGCTACAGAGAAAAACCTTTTGATGAATTGAAATTTAGCAATATTGAAATTAAAAAACTTATTGGCAAAGTGAAGAAAATTTATAATAATAATTTTAAATAAACTGATTGTAGCAGTACTGAAATGTCATATGCCAATGTTTGATACCAGATCACCTTAAGTTCCCAGTAATAGTTAAGCAAAAACAAGCTCAGAAAAGTTCAAAAACAAAAGAAAAATTAAAAAATATTAATAACCCTGCAGAAACAGCAGCAAAATAAGTAATACTACCGAATTGAAAAATGGTTTTCTCCACCGATTTTTTGTTCTTATAGTTAATTGGTAGCGGTATCAATTAACTGTAAGAGCAAAAATTCGGTAAAAATTAAAGTAAAAATAAAAAAGAAAATTGATACGAATTACCAAGTAATGATTCTAAGTGTTAGAAATCGAATATTGTTGGTGACCGGAATTCAAGCTAACTGAAGATGAAATCAGACAAGCAACTAAACAGCGAAATCCGTTTGAGATTAAAGTTCTAAAATATGTAAAAATTTGTAGAGCATACAAAGATAAAATTGTGTTCAACGTGTTAGTTGAACTTAAAGGCATTCAAAGAAATTTTGGCCAGTGGATATCTAAATAAAAAGTAGAATAGATGCAAATTTTACAAATCAATAAATTTGCTAAAACCTTTCAAGTGTTTGGAATTTTGGTTAAGATCGAAAGAAAAACTTTCTCTAAAAGACGAGACAGTAGAACATAATGCAAGAAGTATGAGTTGTCCCATGTATCAGTGAAAGCTGAAGTTGGAAAGAAGTAAAATAGTATAGTAGTAATACCAGATAAGGTCTGTATATCTTAACGTGCAGGGAGCTAGTAATAAGTAATTTAAATGAATTAGTAACAATTGTATCTTTATTGAAAATTCTGATATTACTTGTAAATAGGAAACACATTCAATTAATGAAGATGAGTGAACTGAAGATGAGTAGAATTGAAAAATTATAATATGGAAAAATATGATTCAGTTTAAAGACATACGTGTGGTGTCATAATTTATATTAAGGAACGCTTAACGGTAAAAATTTTTAACAATACTGATAATATTCTAATTACATGTGTATATACATGTTATTATTACATGTGTAAACAGAACACCAAGTTATCTAACAATAAAATCAGAATTTTTGAAATTTTTTTTTTATATGGTCGAAGGATTTCAAGCGGACAATGTTAAAAACTTAATTGTTGGCGATTTCAAGGTGAACTGGTTAAATAACGATACGCCTAAGAAAATTATTAATGAGCAAGTAATAGATAATGGATTCAAGCAAAGTTTGAATGAGTACTCTAGAATAACATAGGAATCAAAAACATTTATCGATTATGTTTTAGTAAATACACCTTCTAAATTTAAAGTTAAGACAAATAAAAATAAGAAAGCTAGCGATCAAGAGACCATTGTGGTTTCAATTAATCAAAAATTTGATACTGAGAATGTATGTATGTCGTAAACCAGTTTTTTGAAATATAATAAACAGAGATTTAAAAAAGTTAAAAAGATATGTAATTGGATCAACAACTTATTTCTATGATTGTGACTATGATTTCTGTGATTGTGACAGATGACATCAATTTTAAAAAAATGTTTGCGGAAGCAATTTGGAACGTGTAAATGATTTTAAGTGGTTTACGAACGAGTTTAGGCTATTAAAAAAAAAGAATAAGCAAAACAAGAGGGCTGAAATATTGGGCAATAAAATCAAATTTAGAAAATCGAAAAGATTAAGAAATTCGTATAAAAATCAAGTAGATACAGCCAAAAATAATTTTATTAGTTTTAAGATAGAAAACTTAAAGAGACCAGAAGACTATGAAGAAATAAAAGACCTTTGTTCTGCAAAAAGGACATAAAGGAGATAGGAGATGTTATTTTCAAAAATGAAAAAATCTCAGACAACATAATGAATGGACAATATAATTTTAGAAAGCTTTTCAGAGTGTGGAAGAAATAAACCAAAGTATACAAAAGGTGAAATATGTTAATCTTATAGATACGGTAATAAGACTTTTAAATTAAAAATGACTAGTAAGTATAACTCAACTGAAAATGTATGATTAAGAAAAACAACAAAAAAAATTTTAATATAATAACATCCTTGAGAATATATTTGATATTGTGGATGAAAATTTTCTTTCAATAATTAGCAAGTCGGAAGGAATATATCCAAAGCTATGGATAGAACCTTTAGTCACACCGGTTAAAAAGGTTAAAAAGACCAAGAATTGCGCTAAATATAGACCAATAAATACAATAAATTATCACAGCTAAAATTGTAAGCTCACAACTAGAAGAATATGTAGAAAAAAATAATATTTGATCGAAATATCAGTCAGATCAACTCATCAGACAGCAATAAAGCTTTAATAAATTTGATGGTATCTAACTGGAAAATTGATTAGATGATAGCAAAGTGATCAAGCAGTTTTTCTGGACTTAATAAGAGCATTTCTAGCTATCGATAGCAATATTTTAATAGAAAAACTTAGTAAATATAGCATTAACGGTGTTGAAATAAGCTGGTTTAAATTTTACTTAACTAATAAAAAACAAAAAAAATAACGAATGCCATTCATACATACAACATAATGATTAAGCTACCGGTTGAGCCAAAAATTAAAATGAATTTGCTCGTTATTGTTTTTACATTAAACATAAAATATATCCCAATTATGTGAAAAATTAAAGACATCACAATTACAATATAAGGAATAGCGCCCAAAATATGTTAATGTACAATAGGCTTAAAATGTGTAACGATATTCTAATAACTTTGAAGCAGATATTCTTTGTCGTATTCTTCCTTATTCTTTAATTGACCGTAAAATACTAATTCATTCTAAGACAATATAATATTTTATAAATAATTAATGCTAATATTTTATTTTACTAACTGACTTCAACGGCATCGGGACGTCTTTATACATTTTTTTGGTGACCAAATCCTCACTCTATAAAGGGAAATATATTTCATTTCATCATTTTTAGGAAAACTGTGATTATAAAAAAAAAGGAATTTAAAATATTTATTTGTATGCTACATTTTATCAAACACGAACACATTTTGCTTAAGAAAAAATTCGGTTCTGATAAAATTATGTTATCTGAAGTAATTTTAATTTAAAACAAAACAAAAACAAATGTTTTCTTTGTAAAATTAAAAACTTAATAAAATTATAAATTAATTAAGGCAGTATTGAATAAATATTTCTTTTAATTACTAAAATAAATAATATTCACATGTATACGGTGTAATAAAAATATTTGTTCTTACAAATGAGAATAACAATTTAGATATATGCAAGTTATATATTCTCTTACGCCATAATACCAAAAATATAATTTCTTTCCAAATATTAAACGTTGCGATTAAATTGTAACGCCACATGTTATTTAATTGCGACGTGACTAAAAACCTTGAACTTAAATAAAACAAGTAGAATATCATATTTCAATTCTAAAATCACATTTTATATTTCAATTCTTGTTACTACGAGAACGCTATGCAAAGTTTGCTTAATAAACATTTTCTTTTCTATAAATATACCTTAACATCTGAAAGCTTGGTAGTTTTGTAACAAATTTTAATGTCCTTATATCTAACAAGTCCCAGTGCTCAGAGAGAAACTTGAAGCTCGACCTTATTTTATATGGGTTTTTTTAAATCGAAGTGGCTATTTTTTGAGAAGAAATATTAAAATAAATTCACACTTATTATAAAGCAGGTAAAATTTAGAAAATATATTTGCAAAATCAAGAAAATATATTAATATTTTCATTCATAATAATTTTAAAATTCTTGAAACAGCGAAAAAAACAACAAGCACAACTTTCGCCTTCAACGTTTTATATGTTACTGAAAGCATTTCATTATTTTTAAGTGAACAGCTTTTCTTTCTCATAAGGTAAGTTAACTCAAGATATGGAAAGTAACTTTGGTGTCAAGTTGAAAATATAATTAATGAAAGATAATTATTGAATATTGATAAGAATACATAATAAAGAAAAAATTTGAAGAGGGAATTAGGAAATAATATCTAAAATAAAATCAAATATTATTTTACAAATATTTTCCAATACAAATTTTATATATACTTCTAAATTTTACCTCTATTTTCATTTCAGAAAAATTTTTAAAAATTAATATATTACCTAAGTAAAAAAATATTTAAAAGGTTTTGGAAAAAACAATAATATATTTTTATGACCGAATTCGAATATCTTTTTTATTTTTGAAATAAATAGTATCTTACGAATAGCAATTGACTCAAAAACTCCGATTGTAAAATAACAGGTAGTAGCAACTGATGTAAACTTTTGTAAGTTTGCGTTTACTATTAAGGTTCATACACAGGCAGGGCCATTTTATAAATAGATTTCTCTTGATTACCTGCTAATAAAATATGAAAAAAGAGCACAGCAAAATTTTTGAAGCACTCAATATAACATGTTTGAAATTTTTTTTTTTTTTTTTTACCGAGAGGAAGGGTGAAAATCTGGAAAGACACTGCCAGACGAAAAGCAGTAGTGTGGAACTTTAATCCACTAAAAAAGACCCTCCTCAAAATAAACTATAAAACTAGTCGAAAACGACTAACCATTAATTTTGCTCTAACCTTTTTGATTATTTACAAGCTTTTGGTCTGGCACAATAGCGTACTAAGTACTCATTGTTCCAGATAAAAAACTCTAAACTAACTCGAGAGGTCTCGTACGTTTAAGTCTCCTAACAAAGTGTTGATTGTCAACCAATCGAGCCGCCTTGATATTGACATAATTGGATAAACGCATTTTATGATTGGCTGCTTGCCTTTTAATTCCGTCTGTGACACTTAGGATCGTGAGATCCCTGTGTATATCGGCATTACGGACATACCAAGGGGCGTTTACAATGTCCCGTAATACTCTATTTTGAAATCTTTGTATAGATTGGATATGAGTCTGCGCAGCGCAGCCCCATAACTGAATACCGTAAGCCCAGGCAGGCTTAAATATTTGATTATATATCAAAAGTTTGTTGTATATTGTCAATTTGGAACGCCTCCCCAAAAGCCATTCGAACTTTCTGTATTCCTCCTCTAGTTGAGATCTCTTTTTCTTTATGTGCTCCTTCCATCTGAGCTTCGCGTCCAACGTCATTCCCAAATACTTCGCTGTGTTTGCGGACGGAATCAAGACGCCATTTATTCGAACCGAAAATGAATTCTCAATTTTCCTATTAGTGAAATTTACGTGTACTGATTTCACCTCGTTAAGTTTTATATTCCACTTTCTAGTCCATTTTGAGATCTCATCACTGGCCCTTTGCAATTTTTGTGTAGGTTCATTTTCATTTCGTCCTATTGCGATAACTGCTGTATCGTCGGCAAATGTAGCTGTTGTCACTCCTTCCGATTCAGGAATATCACACGTGTATAGCAAGTATAGTAGCCAATATACTCCCCTGTGGTGCCCCCGACTTGATATCCCTAAGCGAAGAGTACTCCTCTTCCTGTTTAACTCGAAATACCCTATTAGTCAGGTAAGATTCGAGCAGGTCAACATTCTGCCTTGGTAGTAATCGCCTAAGTTTTTTTATTAATCCACAATGCCAAACCTTATCGAAGGCCTGGCTTACGTCCAAAAATATGATAGAACATATTGTTTTTTCTTCCAGTGAATTTTCTATTAGGTCAGTTATTCTATGAATCTGATCTATGGTTGAGTGATCAATTATAGGCTGAAGTCTTCTCAATAAAAGTTGCTCTAGCAGTTTTGAAATCATAGGCAACAGTGAGATTGGTCTATAAGAAGTCGCCCTGTCTGTAGGTTTGCCAGGTTTGTGCAGCATGATTATCTCTGCAACTTTCCAAATTTCAGGCACGTAATTGAACCTTATACACGCATTTATTAGGCGCGTAAGCATCATTATACCCCTTTTGGGTAATTCTTTCAAAATATCGGCAGTTATTAGATCAAATCCTGATTTCTTATAAGATATCCTGATAAGAGTTCTGATTTCTTATATGACCTCTCTTTCCTTGGCAATTGGAATAGTCACGCTATCCCCAATAAAAGTATATTCGTCATTATCATCCACGCCCTGGCTGTCATGCGGACAGAATATATCGGCCAAATGATCCGCAAACGCATTTGCCTTGCCCTTCTCAATTTTTGCCCACGTTCCATTTTTGTTTTTGATAGGAGCGAGATGTTTGATAGGTTGCCTCATTTTCTTTGTTTCTCTCGACAGTGAGTAATTGGTTTTCTCACACGCCGTCAAATTTTGAACTTAATTAGCAACCGAATGGGTGATTGTTAATGCCCCCCTTTCTAATAGCACTAATTTTGGAACTACTCCAAGCCGCATTTTTAATACTTTTAGTAAAGTTTTCGGCCTCATCATCTATGTGCTGGGTCGTTCTTATTCTTTTCCTTAGATCTATTTGTCGTTCAATCTATAAGCGAAATCTTTACCAATCTGTAGTTCAATTTTCAGCACAGGTTTCGCTCTTTTCATAACTATATTTTCCTTAAGTTCAAGAATAACCACCGAATGATCGGAGTCAAGATCATAGTTATCATGTACCTCGATGAAATTTTTCGCAATCCGTTTTGTTATAAAGAAATCTATTAAATCTGGACACTTATTAACATCAGTTGACCAATACGTTGGCTTCAAAGTAGAGTGAAAAAGGCTCCCCGTACCGTCAATTGCTGTCCTAAGTTCTCTTCCTCTAGTTGAGATATGCCTTGAACCCCAATCAGTGTGCTTGGCGTTAAAGTCACCCCCCAATATAAATCTATCGCCTAGGTCTGTCAGAACGCATTGAAACATTTCTGCCGTAATTTTAAATCTAGGGTGACAGTAGGTATTGGGTGTCTTTGTGCTGGGAAAAAATCAGCCCATATCGCACGCCCCACTTTCACTTTCTTATTTCCTGGTATAGGTAGATGACCTGTTAAAGTGTGTCATGACCTGTATAACGGGTCGTTTATTTCCTGGTATAGGTAGATGACTTGTTTAAGTGTGTCATGACCCATGTACATATGAATGTACGAAGCTGAGGTGGCCGCCAGGTCAATGAGGTCAAAGGTTGCAAAACAAGTTGTTTACTTGTCCGAGTTCAGCGTACTTGAGACTTTACATGATTGATGTGTAAGTATATCATGACCCTTTGATTGTCGTTGATTCGAGGAGTTGTATGACGTTGGTATCGTCGAGCAAGTGTTAGTTAATGGCGGAAGTTGTTTTTAAGGTCGTAGAACTAGCTTTGAAGTAAAGAGTTCAGGAAGTTGGGAATAAAGAGAATGTTTTTATAAATAATGTTAACGGAATATCATGAAAAAAGTAGTATTATTTTTATATAGGTACCATGTGTAAGAATACTACTACTACAACTTTATTATTTTGAAGAAGAGTGTAGAAAAATGCAATAAGATAACATTTATTTATATCTTATGATCAATTACATCTTGTATTGCTTTTCTTGTTTTGTTTTGCTTCTGTTGTTTAATTTTTTGCATTAAAAGGTAAAAAGAAATATGAAAATATTTCAATGCATTTTATGATGCATAACATACATATCTATTCATATATATGTAGTTACTTAAGGTTAAGTTTAGGAAATAGAAGGAATGAAATTCTTGTTCGATTCTTCGTAAAACAAGAAAAAAATGTTGAAGGCTTAAAAGTGATATGTAAAGAATTATCTGGCTTTGATTGTTGTTTTTATTAAAACAGAATGAAGAAAAAAATAAAGCATCTTTTTAACTCATATATTAAAAATGTCGTATTTTTTAAATTTTCTGAGAGCCTGGTACTAAGTATATTGGTGTTATTTGTATGTTGAAAAACAACAAAAAAATTGATTTAAATGTTTTTCTTTTTTCTTATGGAAGCAACAGATTTCATAACATAAAATCTAAACCTATGGAAAAAGGAAAATTATGAAACATTTAAAAACACAATTATTTTTATTGTAATTGAAATTTATTTCGACCATAACCCATATCTGAAAAAATTAAAAAACCTAGGAAAATAAAAAAAATACCTGAAAGTTGAAATAAAATACAAATCTTTCATTATACTTATTTTTATTTTCATTTTTAAACAAAAAAAAATTAAGTTCCTTAAATACTTAAATAATTAAAATTATTTATACATATTTTTGACAATTTTAAATTTTTATTATCTGTTGTTTTTATGATGAATTTCCCTGAATTCACCAAATGAAGGTAATTTTTATTTAATTTAAAAATCTTGACATAATTGTCAGGCATGAAAATATAATTATTTTGGGTTACAAACACCCAATATGGTTTTTTTGTATTTTTACTCAATTTTTCTTCTATGTCTTCTAAGGCGTAGTTTTCATTTCGGTCCATTTGTTGAACCGTTAAGTATTTTTTAACAACCGTTTGACTGTTAAAAATACGCATGAGATCCATATTTGGATCCTCCTTTTCTTTTTGGGCCTGAGATACATCAAACCCAATTGAAAAACAATCCAAAATTTGGATGCTGTCCTGTTGTTGTTGTTGATGATATTTTTGCTGTTGCTGTTGCGGTTGTTGTTGTTGTTGTTGATGATATTGTTGCGGTTGTTGTTGTTGTTGATGACATTGTTGCTGTTGTTGTTGTTGTTGATTCAGCTCTGCCTTTTGATGACTCATCCTTTTCCGTTTTGGGGTAGTCATCAAAATTTGGCTTTCTTCATAGGTCAAGTCAAGCGATTCCGTTTCTATTAGGTATTGATATATATTTTTTCTTGATAATAGAAATGCGACTGTTGAATATTTAGAAAATTCTGAAAGTATTTATACAAAACTGAGCATATAAAATATTCCATGATCAAATACAATTATATGCATTACAGTTTTTTCAATTAGAAATCATAACTAATTTCATTACAAAATGACAGGATATTTTTTTTAAGATGATTAAAATCACAATGTTGCAAGTTTTCCTATTTTTAAAATAGTTTCAATACAAAGTTGTTGAAGGATTTTTTCTTTAAATAGGATGTAAAGCCGAAAATAAAATTCTTAAACCATAATTTATGTATCACGATTAAACTATAATTTTGAAGTGTACAATGCGATTGACTGCACCGCATTCGGTGTTTATCTTTTCAATTAGAAATCATCATTTATTTTTATACATTTCAGATGATTAAACCTGAATATTTCTATTTTTAATGGATTCTAGGTCTAAGGTTTAATTAACTGAAATATGATTTTGCTACAATGTAGCAATTAGTTTTTTTTTTATTACTAATATAATAAATTTGAATCCGTTTACAGCCAGTATACTTTCGTATTTTCGAATAAAAACATGGCACGCAAATTTGTTTTAAAAAAATTTCTACAATCTTTTCGAGAAAATTCAAAGGCGTATACCATCGAAAGTGAAAACATATCCGTCATAAAACGGTTCAATATTCAAGGTCGCGTAATAAAATTTAAAGTTAAAGCAGCACCATCACAGCTAGAGCCAATTGATTGGTTCAAAAACGCAATTGAACAAGTTTTGAAATACATTCTTGAAGGAGTTGACCCCACAGATCAAATAGGATTGACATTTTGCGATGAAAGTTTTGAACACAGAGGACCGGGATGGGTGAAATTCCAGGAGGCGAGGGAGCTTAAATTTGAAGACGTGTGGAACATCATATCAAATATTTTTCAGAGTAACTCCGAAGGTTTAAGCTCTGATAAATTTTGTATAACAGCAACATGTGTTAAATTACCACAAGGAACCGGTAAAACTTTAAAATACACAAATTTTGATGACGAATGCAAACACCGTAGAGGAGTTATTACAATTTCAAACAGAGATAATTTATGCTTGCCTCGAGCTTTAATTGTAGCGATTCATCAATGTAGATTATAAACAAATAATAAAAACTAATTCAAAATTGCAAACGAAAAAAGCCACAGAACTTATTGAAAATACAGGTCTTACAATTCCTAGCAAAGGGTGCGGGGTCATCGAACTAAGCAAATTTCAAAAACATCTATCTAATTATAAAATAATAGTATATAAATATGGTACAAAAGGAAAAGATGTAATATTTGAAGGATTAGGAACAGGGAAAAAATTAAATCTTTTATTTCACAAAAACCATTACAACGTGATTACGTCACTTGCAACAGCATTCAGTGGTATATATTATTGTGAAGATTGTCATGTAGCGTATAATAACGAAAATGGACATAGATGTACTGGATCATGTCCGTGTTGTCAAAAATCACCACCATGTGATAAAAATTTGAAAAATATTATGTGTAATGATTGTAACAGAAAATTTAATGGTCAAGTATGTTTTGATAACCACAAAAGTTCTAGTTCAACTACAATAAGTATTTGCGAACTAATACATAAATGTTTCAAATGTTTAAAGGTCTACAAAAAAGATAGACAACACATTTGTGGTGAATATTTTTGTAAAATATGCAATAATTACGTGGAAAGTAACCATTTATGTTATATCCAACTAAATAAAAATTAACCCCATTTAAAAAATTTCCTGTTCATTTTTTATGATTCAGAAACAAAACAAGCAAAGATTTTTGAAGAAAAACTTGTAAAAAATAATAAAACAGTCATTAAACAACATGAAACAACTTTATGTGTTTTTGAGCAAAGGTGCGATCAGTGTATTGATATTGTTTCTTTATATTTATGCGCAAATTGCAAAATTAGAAGAAAAATAATTGAAAAAGGAAATATTATAGAAACTTTTCTTAACATATTGGAAATGCGAATAAAATTTAAAAATATTATAGTAATTGCACACAATGGACAAGCTTTCGATCATCAGTTTATTTTGAATTTTATTTTAGAAAAAACATCCTTACAAACTAAACTGATAATGAGGGGTACAAAAGTAATAATGATGCTATTGGGAAATATAAAATTTATAGATTCGTTAAATTATTTTCCAATGGCTTTGTCGAAATTACCAAAAGCTTTTGAACTACAATTTAATATGAAGAAAGGGTATTTTCCGCATCTTTTTAACACAGCGAAAAATGAAAATTATATTGGGCAATTACTCTGTAGAATATTACAATCCAAACGACATGAAAGTAGATAAGCGTGAAACCTTCTTAAAATGGTATGAAGAAAATAAAAATAAAATGTTTAACATTAAAAAAGAAATTATTGAATACTGTGTCAATGACGTTACCATTTTAACACAATCTTGTTTAAAATTCAGAGAAATGTTCTTGAAGCAGTGTAATGTTGAACCATTTCTAGAAGCAACAACAATTGCATCTGCATGCAATCTTGCATTTAGAAGAAATTTTTTAAAAGAGGACACAATTAGTTTAATTCCTAAACATGGATACAGAAACTCAGACAATCAATCAAAAATGGCTATTCAATGGTTAGTATGGGAAGAAGAAAAAAGAAATATTAACATCAGACATACAGCAAAACAGAAAGAATCATTTGTTAACGGTATAAAAGTGGACGGTTTTTGTTCAGAAACTAATCAAGCTTTTGAATTTTACAGTTGTTATTATCATGGACACCCTACTTGTATACCACATAACCGAAATAACAGTTTGCAAGACGATTCAAATGATACAATGAACACGAGGTATGAAAGAACTATTAAAAAAGCTGAAAGATTACGAAAATTAGGTTACGATGTTATGGAAATGTGGCAATGTGAATTTAATTCATTAATTAGTAAAGAAGAAGCAAGTTATTTAAAAAATCATCCGTTAGTGCAACATGCACCATTGAATCCTCGAGATGCTTTTTATGGAGGACGAACAGGTAATGTCTACAACTATTATAAATGTAAAGAGGAAGAAAAAATAAAATATATAGACATTTGCTCGTTATACCCTTGGGTTTGCAAGTACGGAAAATTTCCTATTGGTCATCCGCAAATTTATGTCGGGGAAAGCATTTGTTCTACTCTAAAACTAAATAACATGGATGGAATTCTTAAATGTAAAATTTTACCACCAACGAACTTACTACATCCCGTTCTCCCACTAAAACAAAACAACAAGTTAATGTTTTCATTATGTCGAAGTTGTAGTGAAGGAAAATGCATTGAAGAATGTTATCCACATTCAGATGAGGAAAGAGCTTTAATAGGAACATGAGTAATTGACGAAGTTGTAAAAGTTATTCGAAAAGGTTATAAAATGTTAGAAATTTATGAAGTTTGGGAATACCAAACTACAAAATATGATAAAAACATGGATACACAGGGCTTATTTACAAATATGATGAACAAATTTATTAAAATTAAACAAGAAGCTTCAGGCTGGCCATCTAAATGTGTCACTAATAACGAAAAAGAAAACTATGTTAAAGATTTTTTTGATAAAGAAGATATTCAATTGGAGCATGAAAAGGTTTCCAACAATCCTGGCTTAAGATCATTTGCCAAATTAATGTTAAATTCATTTTGGGGCAAATTTGGTCAAAGAGAAAATTTACAAAAAACATCAATCATAAACCAGCCTAGAGAATTGTACAACCTGTTAACAAACCCATCTATAGAAGTTTGTTATATTTTTCCGGTAAATGAAGAAAACATTATAGTTAATTGGCAGTACAAGGAAGAAGTAATGGATTCCTTACCAACAGTAAATGTGTGTATTGCTGCTTACACAACAACTCAGGCGCGATTAAAACTGTACAGTTACTTAGAAAAACTTCAAGAAAGAGTCTTATATTACGATACTGATTCCGTAGTGTATATCAGTCGTAAAGGGGACTATGAACCTTTAGTAGGAAATTTTATTGGTGACATGACAGATGAGTTAGAATGTTATGGTAAATATAGCTACATAACAGAATTTGTAAGCGGTGGCCCCAAAAATTACTCATTTAAAGTATATAGTACAAAAGATAAAGAAGAAAAAATTATATGTAAAGTTAAGGGTTTTTGTTTAAATTATGAAGCTTCCCAAAAAATTAATTTTAACACAATCAAAGAATCTGTGTTAAACCCGAAAGCAAACAACGAAATTTATATATTATCTCAAAATATTGGGCGCAACAAAGAACACAAAGTACTAACGGTTCCGCAAGTCAAAGTATATCAATCGAAATCAGAAAAACGCAACTTTGCTGTAGATGGTAGCTCCCTTCCTTACGAATATAAGCGGTTAAAACAAAACTAAATTTGTAAAAAAATAAACTAAAAAATAAAAAAAAACAAACAAAAGAATTACTTTCTCCCATTTTTATTATTGTACAAAGGTCGAAAAATAAGACTATGTATATAACATTTACTATGTTTTAAATAATACTATCTTTATTTATCCATGTATTATGATCGTCGCTAAACCCCAACCATTTTACGAAAACTTTATTTCCCTGTTTTTTAATAATTTTTTCTACTAGGTAAGCATCAGGATATTTAAGAGGAGTAAGTTCTTCCTTATAGAAACCACCAGAAATAGTATTGTCTTTGTAGTCAACTAATTGATATGTAATGGGATATGTTTTATTTACTTTAGCGATTTTAAAAATCTCAATAGACCAGTTAGGTTGATAACCGGGGCCCAAAACCGCACTGTCACCTCCTAGTGGTGGGCCCCGGTAATGGCGGAGGATAAAGAGGTGATTGAAACGATCAAAGTTACGTTCGTGTCGTGGTCATGTCTCGCGGCGAGCCTCTTGCTTTGTGAGTTTCAGCCCTATATCTATACGTCAGCTGACGACAGGCGTCCCAAGTCAAGGTGGAACAGCATATGCCGATGACTGCGTGGCTAAGGGGGAGCTTAGTCGTTAATATGCGGACTCTGGATATCAGGCGCCCTCCAGTTTAAATGAGCCTTCCCATGGTATGTACTCGTGGGACCAGAAATGGAAAATAACAACAACAACAACAACAAGACAAATAACAACAAGACAAATAACAACAACAAGACAAATAACAACAGTGACAACAACAACAACGACACTAAGGACAACATACAACCACTTAGTGCTCAAGGGTCTTCGGAACCAGAGCTTCTCTTGACTGACGCAGAGGAGGAACTCCTTCTCACGCCAGTGAAGGAAAAGGCGGCGCCTCCGATGGAGACGGATAATCAGGATCCTCTTGGACCTATTATCCAAAAAACTGAGTAGGACCTGAAAAGGTTGGACATCAGGGGAAAAAAACAATATTTCTCTGGTGCATCCAAGTGGCGTATCGCGGCTTATATCAAGGATGGCATGTGCCCAGGGGAAGCTCGCAGATACGAGATGAAAAGGCTGGAAAAGCTGAAGGCCTGCGGATCGGTTGTTGTGGCCGACCATCCCCAAAAGAGGGAAAGGTCGGAAAGCAACACCCCTGATGCAGGGCCCTCAAAGAAGAGGTCGATCAAGGGCAATGTTGAGGAAAAGGTCCCTGGGAACATTCCTCAACAAAACCCGAAAATGACTTCTTATCGGGATGCAGTAACACAGGTCAAGGTGGCCATCACTCATAGACTGCATCCAGAGGAAAGGCTATCCGAAGTCCAGATGGGGAAAATCAAAGTAGCCATCATGGATGAAATGGATAGGGTTATGGACTCTCATCCACAATTCACTGCAGCGTTGCAAAGGGACGGATGGATATCCGTAACATGCAACAATCAAAACACCAGGGAGTGGATAACCAGTGTCTGCAGGAAGATAAAGCCTTGAGACGGTTGCGATGTCGTGGTACTGGATGGCGACAACATGCCCAAACAGCATGTCTGCGTCACCTACGTACCAAAGGGCGAGACAACCGTCAGTCTCTCCAGGGACAAATTTCTAAGTAGGATAGGGAAGGAAAATCCTCAAGATAAGTTCCTGGAGGGTGCTGAGGGTGGATAAGGAAAAGGACGGGGGCTGCTCCATCACCTTTTCCGTGGGTGATTCCGGATTGGAAGATCTACGGAAAGCGGAGTTCCGACTTTTCCTGAATTTCTTCCGTGTTACCGTTCGGGTTAAAGGAAGAAAATCCTCTCAAGGTGCTGGCGACAAAATAAAAAACCAGTGCCCACCGCGACAACAACGAGCACTTCAGGCCAACCAAAAGAGCCAAAACTCATTGGAAAGTCTGAAGTCGCTCCGAAAATGGCGGCAAGGGAAACGGAAGGACCATCGACCAGCACGCCAAATACAAGCGTCCCGGGGGAACCAAAAGGGCTCAAGCCCATTGGGAAGCCCGGAACTGCTTCGGTATTTGCTGTTGGAGGGGCTAGCGTAGCACCTGGGACGGCAAAAGAGGCTGTGGCAGGGCAGGCGTCCACCAAGATGTGTAAAAAGGCGACAATGGGAGGTAAGGCTCATGTAAAGCCTTTGTCTAAAGGGCCAAAGCCCATAGACAAGAGCCGGAGGAAATAATATGGCTGTGAGGTGCATCCAAATAAATCTACAGCATGCTAGGGCATCTACTGATGTTCTGGCTCATAGATTTATGAAGGATCACCTCGATATCGCCCTTATCCAAGAGCCTTACATAGTGAAGGATCAGGTTAAGGGCCTAAGAGGTGAGCTATTGTATGATAATACAACTGGGGGCAGGCCTAGGGCTTGCATCTTGTTTAGTAAAAAGCTAACGTATTTTCCCATTCTAGATTACTGTTCTAAGGATCAGGTAGCTGCGTTGGTGAAGGTGAAGTCCTGCGGGGACTGGACAGAGTTCATTGTGTGCTCATCCTACCTCCCGGGGGACTGTGCCCACCCGGACAAGCAACTGAAGGATCTAGTGGACTTTTGTGGAAGGAGGAACTTCCAACTTATAATAGGAAGTGATGCCAATGCCCACCACACCGTCTGGGGAAGCAGCAATATAAACAAAAGAGGTGAGTGCCTACTTGAATTTATATATAGCAATAAATTAATGATTATGAATGAAGGCAATAGGCCGACATTCATAAATGCAATTAGGGAAGAGGTCCTTGACATCACCCTTTGCACTGAATTTATCGGCAGTAGGGTTGGTGGATGGCATGTCTCAAATGAGACACCCATGTCCGATCATAGGCAGATTAGGTTTGATATCATGGTCTCCGGGAGCCTGGCAGAAGAAATTTATCGGGTGCCCCAATCCACAGATTGGAGTCAATTCAAAACGCTCCTCATGGGTGGGATTAGATCCGTTCCTGCTTCTGTCAGAACGGTGATGGATATCGAACTGGCCAGCGAGGCCCTGACGGCGGCTATTACTAATGCCTATCACGGGAGCTGCCGTGCTAAGCCGAGGCGGAGCAATAGGAAGTGCCCGTGGTGGAATGAGGAGCTTTCAAGGCTTAGACTAAAGACCAGGAAGCTATTCAATAAGGCCAAAGCGTCAGGTTCGTGGGAAGAGTATAAGGACTCACTCACAAAATACAATAAAGAAATTAGGAAAGCGAAGAGAATCTCGTGGAGGGCGTTCTGCAAGGGCATTGATGAACTCCCCAGCAGTGCGCGTCTTCACAGGGTGCTTTCCAAAAAGTATGCTAGCAGGTTGGGCCTAATGGAACGTCCTGATGGCTCCATGGCTGAGAACGGAAGGCAGACGTTGGAGCTTATGGCGTCAACGCACTTTCCTGACTCGGAGATTCTTCGGAATCACTCAAATGCAGTCATCGAACCGGGGGCACCCTGGCCCAGGAGGGATGACTGGCAACGATCCCGTCTAGTCTTCACGATGGGCAGGATTAGATGGGCTGTTTTCTCTTTCAGGCCCTTCAAATCTTCAGGTGATGACGGGATATATCCTGCATTTTTGCAGAGGGATTTCCAACATATCGCTAGAGCACTGTTGGGAATTTTTCGCGCCAGCTATGCGTGGGGTTACATCCCTCAGGCATGGAGGGTGGCTAAAGTGACGTATATTCCGAAGGTGGGTAAGCGACCAAGCAACCACCCAAGGTCTTTGCGTCCAATCAGCCTTACTTCTTTTCTATTGAAAGGAATGGAAAAAGTGATTGATAAATTTATACGGGACGGTGCACTGGGAAGCAATCCCTTGCATGAATCTCAATACGCCTATCAGTCGGGAAGGTCTACTGTACTCGCTCTGCAGAGTCTGGTGGGGGTCCTTGAAAACTCACTGGAAGTGCGGGAGGTAGCAGTTGGCTGCTTCCTTGACATAGAGGGAGCTTTTGACAACATCCCATATCATGTCATCTGTGAGTTGTTGCACAAACGAGGGATTGATGTGACGACTAGCAGATGGGTCAATCGGATGCTACAGGATAGGATTATTAAGTCCACCATAGCTGACGATATACTCTTCATCTCTGCTGCAAAAGGATGTCCGCAGGGCGGGGTTCTTTCGCCCCTCCTGTGGTCCATTGTAGTGGATGATCTAATAGATGCTTTCAGGGGCGCGTGTCTGGGGATACGCTGACGGGAAAATTTGAGAGCACTATTTCTGATCTTCTACAGCAAAATTTACGTGTTGTGGAAAGGTGGTGCAAAGGCGTTGAGTTAAATATAAATCCAAGCAAGAGCACTTTGGTCGCCTTCACCAGACGCAGAAGTAGGGACAGATTAACGAGCCCAATTCTGTTTGGTGAACGTATTAGTTACTCGAGGGAGAAGAAGTATCTGGGGGTAACCCTGGATGATCGCCTCTCTTGGAATACCCATATCGATAGAGTTATCGGGAGAGCTACGGCGGCCTTGTGGACGTGTAGGAGCTTCATCGGGGGGACCTGGGGAATTAGTCCCAGAGCGGGTGTGCGGGCCAAACTGGAAAAGCTACAGAGGCTGGCCTGCCTGGGAGTGACCGGGGCGATGCGATGTTCTCAGACAGCAGGGCTGCACTGCTGGCGCTCCGTTCAACTCAGGTTACATCCAAGCTGGTCTGGAGCTGCCTTGCTGCACTTATGGAATTGGCATCGGAAAACAGAGTGATGCTCATTTGGGTGCCGGGCCATAGTGGCCATGCGGGCAACGAAGTTGCCGATGAGTTGGCGCGGAGGGGATCTGGGGCGGCCTTTGTGCAGCCGCTGCCTTTCTGTGGTCTGCCTTCTTCCGCCGTGGGGGCCAGGCTTGCCTGCCTACTCGCGGCGCAATGCGGTCGTCACTGGCGGGACACGAAAGGGTGCCGTCATGCGAAGGTGTTTGTTCCGGCGTGCTCCGGCGGATTCGCTGCGGAGTTGCTGGGGATGAGCAGGAGCCGGGTTCGCACTATTGCGAATTTCTTCACGGGGCACTGCCCGGTGAAATACCACCTGCATAGGCTGGGGAAGTCGGGCTCCCCCCTGTGCAGATTTTGTGGGGATGGCGATGAGACCGCCGTGCACATTCTCTGCGACTGTCCGGCACTGGCTGTTCGGCGCAGCAATTGTCTTGGACATGGGTCCCTAAGTGTTCGGGAACTATTGTCCAACTCCCTTAGGGATATCTCCGGCTTTGTGATTGGGACGGGGATATTATAGACGGGAGGGTGGGGTGGCTACAATAAGTCAAAAATGGCTGCGGTGGCTTGGGGGGATGCTCCTGTCCCACTCGGTTCCCTTAGAATCTACGAATCTACGAATCTAGGTTGATAACCTTCTTCAAAATGCTTTTTGTATTTATTTATCCTTACATAATCACCAATTTTATATTTACTTTTTTGAAAAATTTTAGGTTCTATATAGATATTTCTTAATAAATATTGTTCATTTTTCTTTGTAACTTCTTCAGGCGAAATTTTTATTTTCTTATGTTTTGTTGAATTATACTTCTGTATTAATGATGATAAAATATGTAACCATTTATAATTTCCATTTAAACTAAAGGTTTTCCACATCATATTTTTTAATGTTCTATTAAATCTTTCGACAATTGATGCTTTCATTTCGCTGAATGTGTGATAATGATTAATTGCTTAATCATTATCAAATTGGAATTTTGAATTAAAAAACTCCTTGCCTTCGTCAGATTGAATATTTTTGGGAATTGATTTTGATCTTTTAATTATTAATTTTAAAGAGTTTAAAACATTTTCAACATTTTTTGTTTTTACAGGTTCTGCGTAAGCGTATTTTGAAAATATATCTATAGCTGTTAACATGTATTTATATCCTCTATTGAATTTAGCGTAGGGTATCATTTCAACTAAATCTATTTGCCACGTATCATTTATTCCCTTTTGCTTGAATTTTCTTCTGAGATATCGTTTTCTAGCTGGTCTATGTATCTCCGATACTATTTGAGATTTTGACATTTTTTTTAAGTAAAAACGAAATTTCATAAAACAATCTAGAATAATTACATTGAAAGTTAAATCGATCTAATGGTATATAAATTTCACTTTTCAGTATGATTTCATTGTTTTCTACACATTGTCTTATATATTTCCTTACATAGTCTTTTACACCTTCTTTAGCCTTGTGGTTGTACTCCATTACCAAATGAATAAAATCAATTAGGATATGAAATTCATCCATCTCTTCGCTCCTTAACACGAAAGTTTGTAAATTTTTTGTTTTTATTCCAAATTGTAGACAAGAGACCTTGTTATTTATAAATTTTTTTTTATACTTTGTTTGAAATTGCTGATAAAATTCTACCCAATCTTCATAATTTATAAAAATTTCCTTTTTTCCAATACGGTGTATTGAAATGGTTGCTTCTAATAATTCTACGTGGAATCCTATTACTACTTTTACAGTATGTGTTTTGTTTAAAAAATAAGTATACGCCAACAACATGTTTTAAGAAACACTGATTAAGTAGTGCTGATCTAGCTATCTGTTTTTAAACTGCATTTTAATTGAGACATTTCATCTTTTATATAACATGATTTCTAGAAACACATGTCTGAATATTCTGCTTTCCAAATATTTTGTGAAATTTTCTTAAAGCTATTTGATCATTTTTAATATGGTTGCGTTTCTTAAATTCACGTAAAAAATTATTCATACTTATACCAAAATATCTATACCATGCATATACGCAACAGTATTCTCCACAAACTTCTGAAAAGGTGCTTTGTAATTGTTTGTCATTGAAAACAATAAATTTATCTTTTAAAAAACTTAAAATTTCCTTTTAATTTGGTAAACCTCCATAAGAATCAAAGTATCCAACACAACCATATTTTGGAATATATATGGCTAACCAATGTTCGCCAGGATCTTTTGCTTTATCATTATTTACAATTATAAGGGAAGATCTTTCAAGGTTTTTTGGTATTTGATCTAAAGCAAATACACCTCTAAATTTTTTTCTTGTATATTTATTGCAATTTAAATATTTTATAATATATAAAGTATTCATAAATTTAATTCACTTAAATCATAAACTGTACTGTTTTTTTAATGTAATGCGAAATGAAATCTTTTTTGATTTTTCCGTTAGTCAATATCACATTGAATTTTTTTAATATTTCTTTAAGTTCATAGCTTATATTGTCATTAATCTTAGTTGGAAATTTGTAAGAAAACTCCTTTACAATTTTTTTGCATTTTTCTTGAATCCCAACTAAGCAAATATCTTTCACAAATAAGGTATTCTTGTCGTCACAACAAAACGTTATATCAACAAGTGCATAAGACGATGACATCATCCTGAATATTAAAACCATTTATGCAAATGTTCTATTTATAGGTTTGTGAAAATATTTTTATTTTTGTCAATTTCAACACTTGCATCAAATTGGTATGCACGAGTATGACAATTATTTTCATCTGAAAAACTTGTTTCAATTGCTGTGTTTGGTACTTGTACACCGTTTACATACAATACGGATTGGGACATATCAAAATGTCGAAAATTATATGGATTTTTTGATCTTTTTCCAGAGTAGCCAACATTTTCTGTAAGGCAAAAAATTATGGTGTTGGGTAATTGCCCAATGAAGACATTATCAAGTGAAATAGTTGATGTATTAGAAGGAATTGTAAAACTTTTTACTTCAACACGCTTGTAATTGTACTTGGCATTCGATTTTTCTAGAACAGCATTATGGGCTAGTAGCACACAGTAGCTAGCATTATGGGCTATTGTTACGTGCTTCATAAATAATGTAGCTTCCAAAATTTTTAACTGAGATTCATCAGCGTCGTCTGCAAAAATATAAAAATCTGGTTTTTCAAGTGTTAAAGTAATTCTCACATCAACGTTGTTTATTAAAAGAGTCGGTTGGTTAAACATATCCAAATGTAGTTTACCCATTAGCTCTACGATATTGCTGTTGTGATAAAGTTTTTGACGTTCTTTTGATCCATTATTATCTGGTTTTGCTATGTTTGGTTTATCTAAACACCATCCAGCACACTCTAAATGAGTAGTAGCGGTATCCGTACCATAATTTAATAATGATTCAATGTATGCTCTGTAATGATAATTTCCATCTGACGGGGTAATACTTTTTCCGTTAAATTGAACATTACACTGTTTTATTATTGAATGTAGAAGATTATTCACTACACTTGGTTGGGGCAATGTTTTTCCGTCGGCACCTTTGTCGTTATTCCAATGGTTTCCATCTTTTTTAACAATTTGTACCTTTAATCTAAGATATGTAGAAGATAAATCTCTGTATGTATCACCATGACCTAATGAGACAAATTCAATAGTTGATGGATTATCTAAAGAAGCAATAGGATTGTATGAAACTTATTCAGATCTTAAAATACTAGATTGAATTGGCTTTGTTCTAAAAATATCCAATTCTGATTTCATACATTCAATCATAATTAATCAAAAATATCAACTTTTTTTCTTTTGCTATTAACTTTTCGTCGCTTTGAAGCAAAATAGTCGATTTTTTTAATGAGGCGCCTTTTTATAGTTTTTCTTTTTCTTTTTCCAGATCCATACATTTCGTTTAATTTGCAAACTGCTCCACGATTCACATTTTTTTAAATTTCTTTACCCCGATCCTGAACTACTTCTCTTATATTTGCTCCAGTTGCAATATCAGATAGAGCATTCATACTGGAATTAATTGCTTCATTTTTCAATATATTAGCTTCGGAGACAAACAAAGGTTTCAAATATTTAAAAAGCCCCCCAAAAAAACTTCCCAGTCCTCGACCTCTTTGATAGGCAAGGGCAGAATGAAGTAAGCGGGCCGATATCATCAAGCCCTTTACCAGATTGAACTAAATAATACTTATAATACAATCGTTCCATAATATAATAGAAAAATAATATAATTTTTGCTTAATACCTTTTATTTATACTTTTTTGAAATGTAATACAATTTTTGAAGGAATATTACTATTGGAAAAATTTATTTGTTTACCATATTTATCACATTACATAATAGAAATATTATCAAAAAATTTATTTTCAACTGGAAAATAATGAATATTTTTAAATTCAAAAAAATTATTTTCGTATGTATTCTTTATTATTATTGTTCGTAAACACCTCAAAGTATTGTCACCGACAATTTGTGGTTCTATAATGTCACTGTATACAAACATAATATCTGATTTATTTACTGGTATAAAATATAAGGTTTCTAAATAAGACTTGTACAATTGCACAATTCTGTCTTTATATTTTTTAAAATCGGGGTATTTTATTAAAATTTGATAAAAACATTCTTTGATAAAAACATCAATTGACCAATTGGTTTTTACACCTATTTTTATGTCAACTTCTGGATCGCTGACACATATTTTAACCACTTCACCAGTGTATTCAGTCGGTTCTTCAGATTTCGTGTAACTTGAGTTCCTTGAAATATAATCAAAAATTAGCCATATAAGTTGACGCTCACATTCCTTTTTTGTATATCCTGCATCCGGTTCTATATTTTGTATAAGTGTAGGTAAAACAAAAGTTTTCCAATCACAATTGATTTGTTCTTTCCTATATGGAATATAAGTTGTACCTATGTTTTCATATTTTTTTTTGTACTTCCAATCGTAATTGCAATTCTTTTTTCGTCGTTTTCTCCGTAAATGGATGATACATAATCATTTACATACACTTGTGAAATTCCAACTTTCCATTTTTCATCAAGGGCAAATTGTTTATTTAATTTATTAGTAAAAGCTGCCAATGTGTTTTCAGGATAGTAGTTAATGGACGAGTCACTTAGTAAAGTTACATAAAATTCATCATTTACCTGTAAGTTGTCCATGTGCTTGTCGATTTACTTTTACGTATGGGAAAATCAAGCTGTGTTTGTGTGTCACCTGCTTTAGCTGATCGTAAAACACGTCTTTGAGATTTTTCTGCGCTTTTGATATTTATAGTTTTTTCTTTTTTTGTAGGAGGACTTGGACTGTCTAGAGGAACCGTTATAATATCTCCACTATCAGTTTCGTACATCTGAAAATTTTGGTTTCTGATAGACTTACGTTTTCTAAGACGTTCACCAGCTGATGCAGCAGAAAGCGCTGTCGTAAAAACATTTTCATGCAATTCATTATCAAATACATCGTCTGGTTCTTTTTCGAATATTTCCTCCTCGGGGAACTGTATTTTAGCATCCTTAAATTCCACAAAATTTGTTTGGGTGTCTGTGTTTTTAAAAACAGTTTTTGGACGAGTTTGAGTTCTCTTTGTTTCTGTAAGTTTGGGCTCGTACGACTGTGCTGTAATGTTTTGGGGAGCAGTTCTACTTTTGTTCCTTATTTTAAACAGGTTTTGACGATATAAATACCACTTTTGGATATCAGTCAAATTTTTATTCAGTAGAATATTTTTCAACTTTTTATTTAACTCATTTAGCTCGACATTAGAATTTCGTTTTAGTTTTTCATAAATTTCAGGTTTTATTATTACCATTTTATTAAACATTGCGCTATTCATTTTAAGAAACATCGTACTATTCCAGACAATATGGCTTCGAGAAGGCTTGGTTAAAATCCCCCTTTTTGAATAATTATTTTTCGTTTATTATTTATAGATTTTTTATTGGAGGTTAACGCCCGTAACTCTTTTTTATACTTCCTTAGTTGATTCGTTATTTTTAGCACTTTTCCAAAAATTTTTTGAAAAAAAGTGCTTATTAGTTTCACTCTGTCCGTGCGTCCGTCCGTCCGTCCGTCCGTCCGTCAGTCCGTGTGTCTGTTTACAAAACTTCTACATTCTTAAAGATAGAAAGCTGAAATTTAATACGTACATAGATCTTTACTAGAAACTTATTTCCGTAGAACAAAATTTTCACCTATCTCCCGCCTCTAGAAGTTATACCCCCCCAAAACCCTAAAAATGGCCTTTTTTAACTATTTGTTGCAAGAAAACCATAAGCATTTTGCAAATTTTGCAAACGCAGAAAGGCAGTGGCTTGCTTCCCCTATCGCGGTATACTATAGTTAAACTTTAGAAAAACAAAATGGCCGTTCATATTTACCGTTATCTACAGTCCTTTTTTTTCAAATTTTTGATGTCGTTTTTCTCCTAGACCCCAGCCTGTAGAAGCTTGAAATTGTAGGGACTTTTAGACATTAACAAGTAGTTCATTTCCTTAGAAGAATATTTTTTTCCATCTCCACCCCCCCTCAAGTTATGGCCTCTTGAAATTTGTAAAATTTGAATTTTTGACACCTTTATTTCTGAAACCGCAAGCTTTTTCAAATTTCTATAAACGCAAAAAGTTAACGGTAAATTCCATTACATTAAAAAATATAATTATTTTTCTTAACTCACACAATTAACCCTTAAAATCGAGCATTATGCTAACCCCTTTTTATATTAAATTTTTGCTTTATTTCAAAGACTGCATATATGCGTCATCTTGAATATATGCAATCCTAGAAATAGTTTTGTATATGAATGAAAATAATTTTAATAGTGTGGTGGATATACAAGGACTGTTTTTAAAAGCAGTATTTTCAGTTGTTGAAGGGAAAAGTGCTACAATACAAACCATTGGTTTGACTTAACTTTTTTATTTTATTAAGATTGCAATTTCCTTTTAATATATTCAAAGCTATTTCACAAAATGTTTTTATTACTTCTGGTTCACAATGCTTAATTATTATTTTTTGAAACCTTGGTTTAGAATTTTTTAATAGGTGCAATATATGTCGGTTGGTTTTCAAACGTCTCATATTCTTGTGCTAATTGCTCTAACTGATCTTTTGTACAAAAACATGAATTTAGACCAAACAAATCACTTCTTAATCTAATTTAATCTATCACTTCTTAATTCTTTAACCTGATTCGGATATATTTGTCTGGCCAAAGGTAATATTTGTGATTTATCTCCAGGGTTTTTGAAAAGTACTAAATATTTACAATTTAATGAAATATCTCTTGAAAATTTTCCTTGATGAAATAGATTTTGTGTTACAAAAATTACAGACAAATTTCTGTGATGTGAACCTCTAGTAAATAACTCACATATTCGTTTGTCCTGTGTACTTAACATCATATCGTCTAATACTATTAATATAGGTTCATGATTATCATTTATGTCTGGAACAGTTACATAATACTCAAGCCGTTCTATATTTTTGGGAACAGCATTTTGATCAGGATTACACCAAATTATTTTTTCAACACAAGGTTTTATATTGTCTTTATTATTTTTTAAGAGATTATGTATAAAAGTGGTTTACCCACAGCACGATGGACCGGCCACCATCATTGTAAATGGGTGAAAAAACATAATGAAAATAAAAGTTGATCTTGTAACCTACATATATTTATAACATAAAACATGTCAATTGGTCAAAATATTATATAAACCTAGTAACCTCTTCAGTACTTTTATTTTCATTTAAACTTTTATTGAGGACAAGCACTTGTTTTCAATATGAGCGGACAGATTTTTATTGTCGACCTTCAATTTGTACAAGGAAATGAAAAACACTATTTTGTAAAAGAATTAGCTTTACTTGAAAAAGGAAGCATGATCCCCATGGTGTATTATTTTAAATCTCGATATTCTGAACACGAACTTACCCAAAAACCAAAATATAATGTTCAATATTGTGAAGATAATATAAATGGATTAAAGTGGAATAGCGGAAATATAGAATATTCACAAGTTTATAATTATTATAAGATTTATTATTAAGCAAATATTATAAGCAAATTATTAAGCAAATTTTACAATCAGCTGAAAAGATTTATGTAAAGGGCATTCAAAAAAAGGTATTCTTACAACAGTTCATTGACAACTCCAAAATAGAGGATTTAACAGAAAGTATGCCATCATTATTACAAATTGAAAACTATAAGTCTTTATGCCCTATTGCTGCACATAATGGAATTAAAAAATTAAGATGTGCTGTAAAAAATGCAATAAACATTTACATACATTTGATAAAGGAAAAAATACTGAATTAACTACATAATAAAAATATGAAAACAAAAGTTCACTTTTACTTGAAATTAAAAATTCATTATATGTATGCATGGGATTTTGCTTACAGAATTGCTCGAAAAGGAATATACGATAAGCTTGCACGAGATAGGAACCGGTTTCAAAGACGTATACAAATATTTGAACCAGTAATATCTGCAATTCTAACCTGTAGTCATCGAAAAAAAATATTTAATGAAAGATTACAAGAACAAATATGTACTATATATAATTATATTAAAGAAAAAGTAAAAAAAAAAATGTGTTTTGTAATTTATAGGTATATACGTTCTATAGAACATTCTACTTTAAGAAAAATACAAATGCGTAATGTATTAACAACTAGACTTTTTTTGATTAACCAGTTTTTTTTTTTTTGTATTTAAGTACAATCAAAGAAAATGAAAACAAGAATTTGTTTTTATTTTCAACACAACTATTTGCATCAACGACAACAAATTTCATGCATCTTGTTTTTCTTATGCAAAAGTAAGCAATAAGACATTCCTGCTATTTCTTAATTATGCATAGTAAAAACAAAAACAATGCGGTGCGCAAGCAACTAGATACAATAACAAGAACTAAGGTAGAAGGAAAATAAAAATTATAGGTACCTCAATGTAAATAAAACAAGTTTTTTCCTTTTTTACTATCAAGGTAAAATTAAAAATACGTACTTTCTGATATTTCTTATTACCTAATACTATTTTTAAAATATTTAATTTAAATTTCCTTATCTGCTGGACAACTCCGGCAAAGGAAACCCACATGTAAACAAATCAAAGTCTCAAGTACGCTGAACTCGGACAAGTAAACAACTTGCTTTGCAACCTTTGACCTCATTGACCTGGCGGCCACCTCAGCTTCGTACATTCATATGTACATGGGTCATGGCACACTTAAACAAGTCATTTACCTATACCAGGAAATAAACGACCCGTTATACAGGTCATGACACACTTTAACAGGTCATCTACCTATACCAGGAAATAAGAAAGTGAAAGTGGGTCGTGCGATATGGGCTGATTTTTTCCCAGCACAAAGACACCCAATACCTACTGGTGACAATATAATGCAGCCACTCTAAATTTCTGCTTAGTCGAAGTGATCTGAACCGCTGTCATTTGCATTCCCTCGGTTTGCATCTGGTGCAGATCGCAATGCACCACATTTTCTTTTATTATTATCGCCGTTCCGCCCTTCGCTATATTTCCAGGGTGGTCCGGGTTGTAAATTCTATAACCTGGAAACCGAATCCTGCTTCTTGAGGTCATATGTGTTTCAGTTTCGAAGCACACGTCTATATTCTGTGTATGAAGAAAAACTTCAAGCATGTCCCTTTTATTTGCAATACCATTGCAATTCCATGTTGCTTTTGGTACTCGATTTTTTCCCTTCGCTCTCTAAAATTGTTTATCTCTCAGACATTTTGTCGCTCATATCATGTTCTGCATCATATTTTGCATTTTATACAAAACATTCACGTCCCTGGCCCTTGCTTTATTGTTCGTGCCACCGTCATCATTTTTCGTTTGGAGAACGTCCTTATATGTTGCATCTTTTAAGACTACTCTCGAGGTGAATTTCCTGGGTGGCCGTTCAGAATTCTTCAAGTCGTTGTTGTTGTTCTTATTTCTACGTTTTTGTAGTTCCTTAGCTACTAGGCATCCCCTATAGTTTGCGGCCTCCAAGCAATTTGAACACTTTGCTGCAGTGCTCTTTGGCTTACTACAATCTGATGTTAAGTGCCTGCCTGCACATTAAACACAATTCGGTTCTCTCTGGCAAAATTTTTGTGTATGCCCATACCTTTGACACCTTTTACACTGCGGAATGGTCCCATTTTTTTTCATCTTTTTTTCATCTCCTCTTCATTTGAGAATGTTAACATAAACAGCGGTAGAGGCACCATAATGTTTTTCCCATTTTCTTTTATTTTTTTAATTTTATTGGTTACGTCTAAGTTCTTGTAACCCCTAGAGCTTAGGTCTTCTTTCATATCTTCCGGTTTACAACTGGGGTGAAGATTTGTTACCATGACTTTTATTGGTGTGGCCTATTTGTTTTCATAGGTATGTCATTCTAGTCCAGATCCATTCATGGTTCTGGTAAGGTTCCTGCAATCCATTTCGGAATTTACAATAAGCTTAAATTGATTGTTGTTCATCATTTTAACCTTATAATTGATATCCTTATTTTTTAATCTTGACTCTATTTTATTATAGTCAACCACATTACTTATGACTACTGTAGGCGGCCTAGAGTTTTTCGTGACATTGCCTCGACTTTTAGAATCAGGAACATCCGCTTTCTCAGCGTTGGTCGTCACCTGAACTACTTCCGGAGATAATTCCGCTTTTCTTTTTTACTGGACCTCTTTTGCTTTAGGATAAAATCCGTTTCTCGTGCGAGTTCCTCCTCATCTGTTGAGTAGGCGTCCAAGACTGACCTCACCTGCTTTGCTCGTGATGTAGCCTCTTTTTCTTTATGACTGCCCACATTAGACTTATTGTTTGTAATTTGCGTATATTTCTCTTTCTTAAGCTTCTCATTTTCAGCCCTCAGTTGAAGAGCCTCGCTTTTCAAGGCCACACAGAGCTGTTCCAGTTGGCTAATCCTTCATCACTTTCTTTGTCTTGAGCTTTATTCATGTTTATATCCTTATTGGTCTGTGGAGCTTGAATGTTCGGTAGTCCACCTTCTATATTTCTATTCTTTTCTAAAATCCGCATATGAGATGTAGGTGGTGAACGCCGGGTTTTCAATCAAATGCAATAAATGGCTCTCCCCAGAATACGTAGAGCCGACCACCGAAGAGGGTGGATTCTCCAACGTAGTTGAATTACCACCTGGAGTACTAAATCCTTAATGAACAATAAAAATGAAATTTTAAGTACATACGTACATAAATTGTGTATCCATATTTTTTTAAAGCTTGCTGACGAAACATAATATTAGTTGAAACTGAATTAATATTCAGTTGCCACAAAAAATCTGATGTCTTTGATAAAAGTTGACATTTATTTAAGTGTTATTCGATTTTTCGAACTAAAAATATGTGAGATCATTATATTTTCGAATATTATTTATTTTTCGTTCTCGGTTTGTGTTTCTAATAATAAAAAGTATTATTTATTTCTTGGTTTGCGTTTCTAGTAATATAAAGTAGAAAAGAAAAAGGTGCATTTGAAATAAAAAAATTTTTCAGAAAATCTTAAATAGGGCTATTTCGGGGCTTGGAACTTCCAATGCCAAATTTTTCTGGGACTCTAGAGCCAAAACCCTAACTAATGCCTTTTTTCTCATGTCACTAGCCCTTCTAGAAGTACCCATACTTTTTGGCACCTGAGAAGTAGTTATATATATATAACTAGTCGTGTGTGCTTGCATTGCAAGCCTTGCAAGTATGATGCCTGTAGTTTTGAAATTGTGTTCCATTCTGTGGCTGAGATATTTTAAGTTTACTTTATTTCTTCAAAAACACACCCATAATATACATATAGATATGTTTTTTCCTGATAAATAATAAGATAAAACTTAAAACTTAAAATAAAAAAGTTCTGAGAAATATTTACCCAAAAATACATAATTAAACAAATAATTAGTTCCTTTGAAATCTAATACCTTTTGAGTCATTTATTTTAAAACTTCACTTTGAGTTATGTCGCATAAAATCGTAAAATACCTTTCACAATAAACACTTTAAACCATAAATTATTGTTAATTATAAACTACAATTCATGCACGTATATATTTGAAGTTTATAATACATGCGAATAAAACGCGTGACTGTAGAATGAGTTAACACCAAATCTAACGTATATAGGGTAATACGTATTGCATACTATTTCTATGCGTATTTTTGACATTTTTGGGCACCAAACTTTGTTAAAACATTTTCATACAGGTCTTTTACATGATTGCATATCAATGCTGTATCGATTACTTTCCGATTGTACCTTAGTATAATTGATTATACCTTTGTAGCAAATCGCAAAAAGAATACATATGTATATAAGTAAATGTGAATGTAATCGTACATGCTATAAAACTATATGTAGATATTATTAATTTTTTGTTTTCTTGTTATAACTCACACTTATAGAATTTAACTTATTTCCAATATATATACCATCAAAATTATATAAACATTACCCCCATGAGGATGTAGTACCATTTTGTAAAAAAATGGACCAAAACATCTTTGGAGGGTGTGAAAGGGTGGAATTCTTGCTTTTTCTGGGACCCTAGAGGCAAAACTCTATCTAATGCATAATTATTAAATCATGAGAGTAAACATACAAAAATTAATTTTTCAAATAAAGAAAAGGTTTAGTCAAAAACAAAATAATAATTTATGTATGTAAAAATATATATGAATATATGAATGAATATATGAATATATGAATATATGTGTGTATGTATATATGAATGGATTAGAATTGAAGATTTTAAAATTTTTCGTTCCAACATATGAACGTATGTACATATGAATGTATTAGAATCGAAAATTTTGAAATTTTGCTGTTGGAAAAATTAGAAATAAAATTATTAACACAAACACACGTTATTATGAATGTATACCTAGTTTTTTTAAAACTGCGGGTGAACATATAGAAATAAATTTCTCAAATAAAGAAAAGGTTTAGCTTAAAATAAAATAATAATTGTATTCAAATATATATAAATACATATGAATGTAATTTTAATAACAAATGAAATATTAATATTCAGATGTCACAAAACATCTGATGTCTGATAAAAGCTGACATTTATTTACGTTAAGATTAATTCGTTTATCCGAAACAAAAATATGTGAGATCATTATATTTTCAAATATTATTTATTTCTCGGTTTGTGTTTCTAATAATAAAAATAACGTAAAACGTATCATTTATTTCTTGGTTTGTGTTTCTAATTATAAAAAGTATAAAAGAAAAACGTGCTTCTGTTATGCAAAAATTTTTTCAGAAAATCTTAAAATAGAGCTATTTCGGGGCTAAAAAGTTCCAATGTCAGATTTTTCTAGGACCCTAGAGGCAAAACTCTATCTAATGCCCTTTGTCCCATGTCTCTAGCCCTTCTAGAAGTACCCGTACTTTTTACCACCTGAGAAGTAGCTATATATATATAACTAGTCGTGTGTGCTTGCATTGCAAGCCTTGCAAGTATTATGCCTGTAGTTTTGAAATTGTGTTCCATTCTGTGGCTGAGATATTTTAAGTTTACTTTATTTCTTCAAAAACACACCCGTAATATAGATACATATAGATATGCTTTTTTCTAATAAATATTAAGATAAAACCTAAAATAAGAAAAGTTCTGAAAAATAATTACCAAAAAATACATAATTAAGCAAGTAATTAGTTCCTTTGAGATCTAATACCTTTGAGTAATTTATTTTAGGACCTTGATTTGAGTTATATCGCATAAAATCTTAAAATACTTTTTACAATAAGCACTTTAAGAGATAAATTACTATATACACATAAAATAATTCGCTATTAAAATGCATGCATGTGTGTATTTGCAGTTTTAATACATGCGAATAAAACGCGTGTTTGTGAGATGAGTTACCACCAATAACGTATATATTGGTAATGTTAACGTATATAGGGTAATGCGTATAGCATACGATTTCTATGCAAAAGGTCCCAGGTTATTGGATCAATGCTTGCCTGGATGTTGTATTTGTCTTTTTTTGGATTATTTTAAAAATTTTTTTTTTTTATTTTGTTTAAATTTTGTATTTTATTTTTTTTTAATATATAACAGATAAATGTTATATAAAAGTTTAAAGAAAATTTCCAAAAAAATATTCTTATAATAGTTTGGAAAAATTCGCAAAAATTTTAAGTACATAAATATGTATGTACATATGTATATTTTTTTTAAAGCTTCCTGAGTAATTTTTTTTAAGTTTTCTATATGAATTTAATAATATTCAAAACTGTAGAATATATAGAAATAAATTTTAAACGCATAATTATTAAATCATGGGAGTAAACATACAAAAATTAATTTTTCAAATAAAGAAAAGGTTTAGTCAAAAACAAAATAATAATTATATTCATATTATATGTATGCATGTATGAATATATGTGTGTATGTATATATGAATGGATTAGAATTGAAGATTTTGAAATTTTTCGTTAAAACATATGAACAAAATAATAATTTATGTTTGTAAAAATATATGTATGTAAGTATATATGAATACATGTGTGTATATATGTATATATGAATGGATTAGAATTGAAGATTTTAAAATTTTTCGTTCCAACATATGAACGTATGTGGGTCATTCTACGGAAACTTGCCAAAAGTGAATAAAATTTTGCACAAAAAAAAAAATGTTTTTCCTGATTCAAAGTAAGTTTTAAATGGTTACTTAAAGCATTTTAAAACATTTTCCAAAAAGGTTCACCTTATTTCTTCAATTTTAAGAGAATTATAACGAAATTTAAAAATATTGCTGACACGCTAATGACAAGGATACCACGAAAATGACATACACATCAATTTATTAAATTTTTTCTTTATTTTAATTCAATTCACAAAAAGAAAAACGTTGTTTACATAAAAGGACCTTGAAAAAATGAAAAGTAATAAAAATTTATATCTAAATCCAGAATTCACACACTGGTAATTTTTCCTGAAACTCAAAAATTTGCTCATTATCATTATATATACTTTTTGGACTATTTAGAATTTTTAATATTTGTTTTTCCTTAATGTACGAGGTATCATTCACAATTAATTTGAATCTTGTGTTTTGGGAATTAGCATTTTTTTTAAATATTACTTTTACGTTGAAGTGTTCTCCTTCATTTTTGGGATCTTCCAAACATTGACTAACGTATCCTAATTTTGTCCTGGAAACTCTAGAAGCAAATATATCCTTTTTTAATGTAATTCAAAGCTAGTGATGAAGTTGACGAAGTCGATGAAGACTGCGAAGAAAAATACACATCATAAAAATTTAATCTTTGCATATTATTTGGATTTGTATCATCTAAATCTATTTCAGCTTCAATGTCATTGGCATACTTCATAATTCCAAAGTCAAAATGGAAACATTTACTTTGGCATTTTAAATAACTTCATAATTTCCTCATATGTAACGTTGAAAATGTTTCACCAGATACGATCTGACGAACTGCAAGTGTTCCTAAAATAAAAATATCAATTAAAAATGATCAAAAATAATAGTGCAAAAGTAACACCTTTAAAAGGCTTGATTTTTTTTCGTATAGTTTCTACCTTTTCAATATCTTCTTTGCTAGTTATAAAAAAACATATTGCCTTGCAATTCGAATTTGAAAATTTCAAAAAAGTTAAAATGTTTGTCACATCCTTCCCGGAAGCAACAACGGTCAGCTGTTCGCTTACAAACACCGCCAATTCCGTCCGGTGTTCCTCTTCCATGGCCAGACTCTGTTTAGTTCAAGGTAAATTTATAATTTCCAAAAAAAATATTTTTTAGATTCTTCGTCAAAAAATAGAACTTGGTATTGGTATTATTACAGAAAGTTCGTTGGAATATGTTTAAAACCTTTAACCGTGCACCCAAATTGCTGAAACATCATGAGATAAGGATGAGTTAAGTGTGCAGAAGTAGTTTTTAACACATTCGCAATTTCCGTTTTAGTTTTAAATAAAGTATATGTTTTTTCTTCTTCATTGCATAATATAGCATATTAAGACATAATATAGTAAATATGAAATTCTATTTCATTAAGTATTTTAATTAGTTTGACATTTAATTTAGCATTTACATATTTCTTTGAACTATTTTAGTTAGGAAAAGTTAGTTAGTTAGAAAATTTTAAGCAAGCTTTCAAAAGAAGTCATTAGCGTGCCCGCATGTCATTGGCGTGATCACACATTAGCCAAACTAATGACGCCATTCTAATGACGAATTACAGGTTTTTTTTAAACAAATCGAAAAGTTTTGCACATATTTACGCCGAAAAAATTTAACAATAACTGTTTCAAATATTATTTAAATTATAATAAAAAAAATAAAAACTTTTAAGAAATTTAAAGTAAAATTACTTACCACGAAAATGACAACTTCACTTGTGACACTTAAGTTTTTTCTTATTCTATCTTAAAAAAATTCACTTTTCCCATAAAAAAGGTATGCACTGACTTTGCACACGTAAGTACTAAATACTTACTGATCTCTATGCATTAACTTTTAAAGGTTCAAAAATTTTATGTCTAGAAAAATTAAGTTTAAGTAAAGAGAGTGTGAAATTAAGAAATGTATGGCGACAAGTAGAAAAACAAAAATTGGACTAAAAACAAAAAGAGCATTGTGAATGCGGCATACTCTCAGAGAAACTTGTTCAATTCTGATTTCATTAGAAATTACTAGAAATCAAAAATCAAATTTGAAATAACGAATTTTTGGATGTTTATTTGATGTAGTAGGCTTGGCGACAGCCACGCTAATGACAAAATCGTAACTTATCACAAAATTTCTACTAAAACAATAAAAAAATTTTAATTTTTTTTTCGTGGTAACGAACTATTAGTCCGCCAGCAAATTTAGGAAGTTTAAAAAATTTAAAAATTTTTATTTTTTTTACTAAAATTATTCGGGGACATCAAATAAGCACGTTTCTGTAGAATGACCCATGTACATATGAATGTATTAGAATCGAAAATTTTGAAATTTTGCTGTTGGAAAAATTAGAAATAAAATTATTAACACAAACACACGTTATTATGAATGTATACCTAGTTTTTTAAAACTGCGGGTGAACATATAGAAATAAATTTCTCAAATAAAGAAAAGGTTTAGGTTAAAATAAAATAATAATTGTATTCAAATATATATATGTACATATGAATGTAATTTTTTTAAATAAAGAAAAGGTTTAGGCAAAAACAAAATAATAATTTTATTCAAATATATGTATGTATATATAAATGTATTAAAATTTAGCATTTTACAGTTTTCCGTTTGGAACAATAAAAATAAAATTCTAACTACATAGGTACACACATATATTCTGTATGTAAATATATTTTTTTAAAGCTTGCTGACGAAACGTAATGTTCAAAACAATAACAAATGAAATATTAATATTCAGATGTCACAAAACATCTGATGTCTGATAAAAGCTGACATTTATTTACGTTAAGATTAATTCGTTTATCCGCAACAAAAATATGTGAGATCATTATATTTTCAAATATTATTTATTTCTCGGTTTGTGTTTCTAATAATAAAAATAACGTAAAACGTATCATTTATTTCTTGGTTTGTGTTTCTAATTATAAAAAGTATAAAAGAAAAACGTGCTTTTGTTATACAAAAATTTTTTCAGAAAATCTTAAAATAGAGCTATTTCGGGGCTAAAAAGTTCGAATGTCAGATTTTTCTGGTACCCTAGAGGCAAAACTCTACCTAATGCCTTTTGTCCCATGTCTCTAGCCCTTCTAGAAGTATCCGTACTTTTTACCACCTGAAAAGTAGCTATATATATAATGTAAAATAGGATGGTTTTTGAAGAGTTTTACGAAATATGAATAAAATACAGAATTATAAAGGAAAATTCAAGGTACTGCGTAGCCTAGTGGTTAGCGTGGTAGTGTCATAGTTAGAAGGTTATTGGATCAATGCTTGCCTGGATGTTTTCGTGTTTTTATTTTTTTGGATTATTTTAAAAATTTTTATTTTATTTTATTTAAATTTTGTGTTTTATTTTTTTTTAATACATAACAGATAAAAGTTATTATAAAAGTTTAAAGAAAATTTCCAAAAAAATATTCTTATAATAGTTTGGAAAAATTCTCAAAAATTTTAAGTACATAAATATGTATGTATGTATATTTTTTTTTAAAGCTTCCTGAATAATTTTTTTTAAGTTTTCTATATGAATTTAATAATATTCAAAACTGTAGAATATATAGAAATAAATTTTAAACGCATAATTATTAAATCCTGGGAGTAAACATACAAAAATTAATTTTTCAAATAAAGAAAAGGTTTAGTCAAAAACAAAATAATAATTTATGTATGTAAAAATATATGTATGTATGAATATATGAATATATGTGTGTATGTATATATGAATGGATTAGAATTGAAGATTTTAAAATTTTTCGTTCCAACATATGAACGTATGTACATATGAATGTATTAGAATCGAAAATTTTGAAATTTTGCTGTTGGAAAAATTAGAAATAAAATTATTAACACAAACACACGTTATTATGAATGTATACCTAGTTTTTTTAAAACTGCGGGTGAACATATAGAAATAAATTTCTCAAATAAAGAAAAGGTTTAGCTTAAAATAAAATAATAATTGTATTCAAATATATATATGTACATATGAATGTAATTTTTTTAAATAAAGAAAAGGTTTAGGCAAAAACAAAATAATAATTTTATTCAAATATATGTATGTATATATAAATGTATTAAAATTTAGCATTTTACAGTTTTCCGTTTGGAACAATAAAAATAAAATTTTAACTACATACGTACATACATATATTCTGTATGTACATATATTTTTTAAAGCTTGCTCACGAAACGTAATGTTCAAAACAATAACAAATGAAATATTAATATTCAGATGTCACAAAACATCTGATGTCTGATAAAAGCTGACATTTATTTACGTTAAGATTAATTCGTTTATCCGAAACAAAAATATGTGAGATCATTATATTTTCAAATATTATTTATTTCTCGGTTTGTGTTTCTAATAATAAAAATAACGTAAAACGTATCATTTATTTCTTGGTTTGTGTTTCTAATTATAAAAAGTATAAAAGAAAAACGTGCTTTTGTTATGCAAAAATTTTTTCAGAAAATCTTAAAATAGAGCTATTTCGGGGCTAAAAAGTTCCAATGTCAGATTTTTCTGAGACCCTAGAGGCAAAACTCTATCTAATGCCCTTTGTCCCATCTCTCTAGCCCTTCTAGAAGTACCCGTACTTTTTACCACCTGAGAAGTAGCTATATATATATAACTAGTCGTGTGTGCTTGCATTGCAAGCCTTGCAAGTATGATGCCTGTAGTTTTGAAATTGTGTTCCATTCTGTGGCTGAGATATTTTAAGTTTACTTTATTTCTTCAAAAACACACCCGTAATATACATATAGATATGTTTTTTCCTGATAAATAATAAGATAAAACTTAAAACTTAAAATAAAAAAGTTCTGAGAAATAATTACACAAAAATACATAATTAAACAAATAATTAGTTCCTTTGAAATCTAATACCTTTTGAGTAATTTATTTTAAAACTTCACTTTGAGTTATGTCGCATAAAATCGTAAAATACCTTTCACAATAAACACTTTAAGCCATAAAAATATTGTTAATTATAAACTACAATTCATGCACGTATGTATTTGAAGTTTATAATACATGCGAATAAAACGCGTGAGTGTAGAATGAGTTAACACCAATTCTAACGTATATTTGGTAATACGTATTGCATACGATTTCTATGCGTATTTTTGGCATTTTTGGGCACCAAACTTTGTTAAAACATTTTCATACAGGTCTTTTACATGATTGCATATCAATGCTGTATCGATTACTTTCCGATTGTACCTTAGTATAATTTATTATACCTTAGTAGCAAATCGCAAAAAGAATACATATGTATATAAGAAAATGTGTATGTAATCGTACATGCTATAAAACTATATGTAGATATTATTAATTTTTTGTTTTCTTGTTATAACTCACACTTATAGAATTTAACTTATTGCCAATATATATGCCATCAAAATTATACAAACATTACCCCCATAAGGATGTAGTACCATTTTGTAAAAAAATGGACCAAAACATCTTTGGAGGGGGTGAAGGGGGAGGGCGGACGGGTGGAATTATTGCTTTTTCTAGGACCCTAGAGGCAAAACTCTATCTAATGCCCTTTGTCCCATGTCTCTAGCCCTTCAGAAGTACCCGTACTTTTTACCACCTGAGAAGTAGCTATATATATATAATGTAAAATAGGATGGTTTTTGAAGAGTTATACGAAATATGAATAAAATATAGAATTATAAAGGAAAATTCAAGGTGCTGCGTAGCCTAGTGGTTAGCGTGGTAGTGTCATAGTTAGAAGGTTATTGGATCAATGCTTGCCTGGATGTTGTCGTGTTTTTATTTTTTTGGATTATTTAAAAAAATTTTTTTTTATTTTATTTAAATTTTGTGTTTTATTTTTTTTAATATATAACAGATAAATGTTATTATAAAAGTTTAAAGAAAATTTCCAAAAAAATATTCTTATAATAGTTTGGAAAAATTCTCAAAAATTTTAAGTACATAAATATGTATGTATGTATATTTTTTTTTAAAGCTTCCTGAATAATTTTTTTTAAGCTTTCTATATGAATTTAATAATATTCAAAACTGTAGAATATATAGAAATAAATTTTAAACGCATAATTATTAAATCCTGGGAGTAAACATACAAAAATTAATTTTTCAAATAAAGAAAAGGTTTAGTCAAAAACAAAATAATAATTTATGTATGTAAAAATATATGTATGTATGAATATATGAATATATGTGTGTATGTATATATGAATGGATTAGAATTGAAGATTTTAAAATTTTTCGTTCCAACATATGAACGTATGTACATATGAATGCATTAGAATCGAAAATTTTGAAATTTTGCTGTTGGAAAAATTAGAAATAAAATTATTAACACAAACACACGTTATTATGAATGTATACCTAGTTTTTTTAAAACTGCGGGTGAACATATAGAAATAAATTTCTCAAATAAAAAAAAGGTTTAGGCTAAAATAAAATAATAATTGTATTCAAATATATATATGTATATATGAATGTAATTTTTTTAAATAAAGAGAAGGTTTAGGCGAAAACAAAATAATAATTTTATTCAAATATATGTATGTATATATAAATGTATTAAAATTTAGCATTTTACAGTTTTCCGTTTGGAACAATAAAAATAAAATTCTAACTACATACGTACATACATATATTCTGTATGTACATATATTTTTTAAAGCTTGCTGACGAAACGTAATGGTCAAAACAATAACAAATGAAATATTAATATTCAGATGTCACAAAACATCTGATGTCTGATAAAAGCTGACATTTATTTACGTTAAGATTAATTCGTTTATCCGAAACAAAAATATGTGAGATCATCATATTTTCAAATATTATTTATTTCTCGGTTTGTGTTTCTAATAATAAAAAGTATAAAAGAAAAACGTGCTTTTGTTACGCAAAAATTTTTTCAGAAAATCTTAAAATAGAGCTATTTCGGGGCTAAAAAGTTCCAATGTCAGATTTTTCTGGGACCCTAGAGGCAAAACTCTATCTAATGCCCTTTGTCCCATGTCTCTAGCCCTTCTAGAAGTACCCGTCCTTTTTACCACCTGAGAAGTAGCTATATATATATAACTAGTCGTGTGTGCTTGCATTGCAAGCCTTGCAAATATGATGCCTGTAGTTTTGAAATTGTGTTCCATTCTGTGGCTGAGATATTTTAGGTTTACTTTATTTCTTCAAAAACACACCCATAATATACATATAGATATGTTTTTTTCTGATAAATAATAAGATAAAACTTAAAACTTAAAATAAAAAAGTTCTGAGAAATAATTACCCAAAAATACATAATAAAACAAATAATTAGTTCCTTTGAAATCTAATACCTTTTGAGCAATTTATTTTAAAACTTCACTTTGAGTTATGTCGCATAAAATCGTAAAATACCTTTCACAATAAACACTTTAAGCCATAAATTATTGTTAGTTATAAACTACAATTGATGCACGTATTTATTTGAAGTTTATAATACATGCGAATAAAACGCGTGACTGTAGAATGAGTTAACACCAATTCTAACGTATATAGGGTAATACGTATTGCATACGATTTCTATGCGTATTTTTGACATTTTTGGGCACCAAACTTTGTTAAAACATTTTCATACAGGTCTTTTACATGATTGCATATCAATGCTGTATCGATTACTTTCCGATTGTACCTTAGTATAATTGATTATACCTTTGTAGCAAATCGCAAAAAGAATACATATGTACATAAGTAAATGTGAATGTAATCGTACATGCTATAGAACTATATGTAGATATTATTAATTTTTTGTTTTCTTGTTATAACTCACACTTATAGAATTTAACTTATTTCCAATATATATGCCATCAAAATTATACAAACATTACCCCCATAAGGATGTAGTACCATTTTGTAAAAAAATGGACCAAAACATTTTTGGAGGGGGTGAAGGGGGAGGGCGGACTTGTGTAATTCTTGCTTTTTCTGGGACCCTAGAGGCAAAACTCTATCTAATGCATAATTATTAAATCATGAGAGTAAACCTACAAAAATTAATTTTTCAAATAAAGAAAAGGTTTAGTCAAAAACAAAATAATAATTTATGTATGTAAAAATATATATGAATACTAGGGGCCCCTGTGGTTTGCTTATAAGCAGCATTATCTGTTGTAAAAACAGGATTGTGGCAATCAATTTTAAAATAAGTTTAGAAAAATTTGTACATATTATGGCATACATATGCAGGTATATACTTGTATATGCATAAATATCATATTGGTTTGAATACTAATGATAAATAAAAGTAATGGAAATATTTTTAATTTAATAAATTTTAAGATGTAATATGTGTCACTGTTAATTACATAGATATGATTAAAATTCAATTTAAGAATTAGTTAACAATTAAGAACGAAAAATTTCCTTATAAACAACGTTATCTGTTAAAATATTTCCATTGACTTGAATTTTGAAAGAATTGGAGTATATGGCTCTTGAACATATAACTATGGCTCTTTCTGTGTATAATTGCCCATGCGAAAAGCACGGCTGGGGGAGATAGAGGCCAACCTTTTCAAAAGTTTGCCCTTGGGACTTATTTATAGTCATGGCATATGCAAAACGGATGGGGAACTGATGCCGAACAAAATTAAAAGGAAAGGAAATAGTACCTTTCACGTTAAACTTTAAAACCAAAGTGAATGTGAATTAATAAAAAATCAATGCCTCTTTTCTTTATACAGACCTGGCTTGGCTACTTACTCAATTGAAATTTCGCAAGCACACGAAGAATAATTGCCTTAGTACGTAACGTAACGTTATTGGTGTTCTTATATCTCTCACAATTTTTAGTTTTATTTTTTTTAATTCCATTCCATGTTAAATACAACAACAAAAAATTATTTTACTCTTACTTAACTCATTTAAAATATTTCGCTTCCTTTTGCTTTTTATTTTTGTTTAAGTAAACTAAATTTTGTTGTAGTAAAGCAAAAAAAATATTACTACTCTTTTTTTATTCTCTTTCGCTTTTCGCTTTTCATTTTTTGTTTTTGTTTTACAGTATGTATAATCAATTGAGTAATGTAGATACATTAGTATTCTCTTTTGCTATTTTCATTTTTTTGTTTTTATTATTTATTAGATTATATGTATACCTGTTCATGAACTGGAAAAATCTTGTAAAATATAATATAGACTAGGGGCCCCTGTGGTTTGCTTATAAGCAGTATTATCTGTTGTAAAAACAGGATTGTGGCAATCAATTTTAAAATAAGTTTAGAAAAATTTGTACATATTATGGCATACATATGCAGGTATATACTTGTATATGCATAAATATCATATTGGTTTGAATACTAATGATAAATAAAAGTAATGGAAATATTTTTAATTTAATAAATTTTAAGATGTAATATGTGTCACTGTTAATTACATAGATATGATTAAAATTCAAATTAAGAATTAGTTAACAATTAAGAACGAAAAATTTCCTTCTAAACAACGTTATCTAGATAAGTACGTAACGTAACGTTATTCGTGTTCTTATATCTCTCACAATTTTTAGTTTTGATTTTTTTAATTCCATTCCATGTTAAATACAACAACAAAAAATTATTTTACTCTTACTTAACTCATTTAAAATATTTCGCTTCCTTTTGCTTTTTATTTTTGTTTAAGGTAGTAAAGCAAAAAAACAAAAAAAATATTACTACTCTTTTTTTACTCTCTTTCGCTTTTCGCTTTTCATTTTTTGTTTTTGTTTTACAGTATGTATAATCAATTGAGTAATGTATGTACCCAGTATTCTCTTTTGCTATTTTCATTTCTTTGTTTTTGTTATTTATTAGATTATATGTATACCTGTTCATGAACTGGAAAAATCTTGTAAAATATAATATAGATATGAATGAATATATGAATATATGAATATATGTGTGTATGTATATATGAATGGATTAGAATTGAAGATTTTAAAATTTTTCGTTCCAACATATGAACGTATGTACATATGAATGTATTAGAATCGAAAATTTTGAAATTTTGCTGTTGGAAAAATTAGAAATAAAATTATTAACACAAACACACGTTATTATGAATGTATACCTAGTTTTTTTAAAACTGCGGGTGAACATATAGAAATAAATTTCTCAAATAAAGAAAAGGTTTAGGTTGAAATAAAATAATAACTGTATTCAAATATATATATGTACATATGAATGTAATTTTTTTAAATAAGTGAGATCATTATATTTTCAAATATTATTTATTTCTCGGTTTGTGTTTCTAATAATAAAAATAACGTAAAACGTATCATTTATTTCTTGGTTTGTGTTTCTAATTATAAAAAGTATAAAAGAAAAACGTGCTTTTGTTATGCAAAAATTTTTCAGAAAATCTTAAAATAGAGCTATTTCGGGGCTAAAAAGTTCCAATGTCAGATTTTTTTGGGACCCTAGAGGCAAAACTCTATCTAATGCCCTTTGTCCCATGTCTCTAGCCCTTCTAGAAGTACCCGTACTTTTTACCACCTGAGAAGTAGCTATATATATATATAATGTAAAATAGGATGGTTTTTGAAGAGTTATACGAAATATGAATAAAATATAGAATTATAAAGGAAAATTCAAGGTACTGCGTAGCCTAGTTGTTAGCGTGGTAGTGTCATAGTTAGAAGGTTATTGGATCAATGCTTGCCTGGATGTTGTCGTGTTTTTATTTTTTTGGATTCTTTTAAAAATTTTTATTTTATTTTATTTAAATTTTGTGTTTTATTTTTTTTTAATATATAACAGATAAATGTTATTATAAAAGTTTAAAGAAAATTTCCAAAAAAATATTCTTATAATAGTTTGGAAAAATTCTCAAAAATTTTAAGTACATAAATATGTATGTATGTATATTTTTTTTTAAAGCTTCCTGAATAATTTTTTTTAAGCTTTCTATATGAATTTAATAATATTCAAAACTGTAGAATATATCGAAATAAATTTTAAACGCATAATTATTAAATCATGGGAGTAAACATACAAAAATTAATTTTTCAAATAAAGAAAAGGTTTAGTCAAAAACGAAATAATAATTTATGTATGTAAAAATATATGTATGTATGTATATATGAATACATGTGTGTATGTATGTATATATGAATGGATTAGAATTGAAGATTTTAAAATTTTTCGTTCCAACATATGAACGTATGTACATATGAATGTATTAGAATCGAAAATTTTGAAATTTTGCTGTTGGAAAAATTAGAAATAAAATTATTAACACAAACACACGTTATTATGAATGTATACCTAGTTTTTTTAAAACTGCGGGTGAACATATAGAAATAAATTTCTCAAATAAAGAAAAGGTTTAGGTTAAAATAAAATAATAATTTTATTCAAATATATATATGTACATATGAATGTAATTTTTTTAAATAAAGAAAAGGTTTAGGCAAAAACAAAATAATAATTTTATTCAAATATATGTATGTATATATAAATGTATTAAAATTTAGCATTTTACAGTTTTCCGTTTGGAACAATAAAAATAAAATTCTAACTACATACGTACATACATATATTCTGTATGTACATATATTTTTTTAAAGCTTGCTGACGAAACGTAATGTTCAAAACAATAACAAATGAAATATTAATATTCAGATGTCACAAAACATCTGATGTCTGATAAAAGCTGACATTTATTTACGTTAAGATTAATTCGTTTATCCGCAACAAAAATATTTGAGATCATTATATTTTCAAATATTATTTATTTCTCGGTTTGTGTTTCTAATAATAAAAATAACGTAAAACGTATCATTTATTTCTTGGTTTGTGTTTCTAATTATAAAAAGTATAAATGAAAAACGTGCTTTTGTTATACAAAAATTTTTTCAGAAAATCTTAAAATAGAGCTATTTCGGGGCTAAAAAGTTCCAATGTCAGATTTTTCTGGTACCCTAGAGGCAAAACTCTACCTAATGCCTTTTGTCCCATGTCTCTAGCCCTTCTGGAAGTACCCGTACTTTTTACCACCTGAGAAGTAGCTGTATATATATAACTAGTCGTGTGTGCTTGCATTGCAAGCCTTGCAAGTATGATGCCTGTAGTTTTGAAATTGTGTTCCATTCTGTGGCTGAGATATTTTAAGTTTACTTTATTTCTTCAAAAACACACCCATAATATACATATAGATATGTTTTTTCCTGATAAATAATAAGATAAAACTTAAAACTTAAAATAAAAAAGTTCTGAGAAATAATTACCCAAAAATACATAATTAAACAAATAATTAGTTCCTTTGAAATCTAATACCTTTTGAGTAATTTATTTTAAAACTTCACTTTGAGTTATGTCGCATAAAATCGTAAAATACCTTTCACAATAAACACTTTAAGCCATAAATTATTGTTAATTATAAACTACAATTCATGCACGTATGTATTTGAAGTTTATAATACATGCGAATAAAACGCGTGACTGTAGAATGAGTTAACACCAATCCTAACGTATATAGGGTAATACGTATTGCATACGATTTCTATGCGAAAAGTCTCAGGTTCGAACCCTGCAAAATGGGATTTGCCAGATCAACTTTTTTTATTGATAATTTTATTTTTTTTTTAAATAAAATTAAAAAACCTTCACCCTTACCAAATCAATATCAGCGAGTTTCCGTTCTAAAAATTTTACCCTACTTGTAAAAAGTTTAATGCAATAGAATAACATTTTCTTATAAAATTTTACGCTAAAAATATATTGTCAAGGAGTTTAATGTAAACTTATGTTTTGCTTTCTAATACATGTTGCAACAGATCCCGAAAAGAATGCACAACTAAATTCATATGTAAACACTTATTATAAAACAATGTAGATTTTATTAAAACAATTTTCTTAAGAAAGTTTTCATTTTTTGTTATAACTCACACTTCCAAAAATGAATTTATATACAATATTAATACTTCCAAAAGTAAGTAAAAAATTACCCCTACAGGATGTAAAACCATTTTGTAAAAAACGGTTACAAAACATCTTGGGAGGGGGTGAAGGGGGAGGGCGGGTGGAATTCTTGCTTTTTCTGGGACCCTGGAGGCAAAACTCTATCTAATGCCTTTTGTTCCATCTCTCTAGCCCTTCTAGAAGTACCCGTACTTTTTACCACCTGAGAAGTAGCTATATATATATAATGTAAAATATGATGGTTTTTGATGAGTTATACGATATATGAATAAAATATAGAATTATTAAGGCAAATTCAAGGTACTGCGTAGCCTAGTGGTTAGCGTGGTAGTCTCATAGCCAGAAGGTTATTGGATCAATGCTTGCCTGGATGTTGTATTTTTCTTTTTTTGGATTATTTTAAAAATTTTTTTTTTTATTTTGTTTAAATTTTGTGTTTTATTTTTTTTTAATATATAACTGATAAATGTTATATAAAAGTTTAAAGAAAATTTCCAAAAAAATATTCTTATAATAGTTTGGAAAAATTCGCAAAAATTTTAAGTACATAAATATGTATGTAGTATGTATATTTTTTTTAAAGCTTACTGAGGAATTTTTTTTAAGCTTTCTATGAATGTATATATGAATATATGTGTGTATGTATATATGAATGGATTAGAATTGAAGATTTTAAAATTTTTCGTTCCAACATATGAACGTATGTACATATGAATGTATTAGAATCGAAAATTAAAAAAGAAACAAAAACAAAATAATAATTTATGTATGTAAAAATATATGTATGTATGTATATATGAATACATGTGTGTATGTATGTATATATGAATGGATTAGAATTGAAGATTTTAAAATTTTTCGTTCCAACATATGAACGTATGTACATATGAATGTATTAGAATCGAAAATTTTGAAATTTTGCTGTTGGAAAAATTAGAAATAAAATTATTAACACAAACACACGTTATTATGAATGTATAATAAATAAATTTCTCAAATAAAGAAAAGGTTTAGGTTAAAATAAAATAATAATTGTATTCAAATATATATATGTACATATGAATGTAATTTTTTTAAATAAAGAAAAGGTTTAGGCAAAAACAAAATAATAATTTTATTCAAATATATGTATGTATATATAAATGTATTAAAATTTAGCATTTTACAGTTTTCCGTTTGGAACAATAAAAATAAAATTCTAACTACATACGTACATACATATATTCTGTATGTACATATATTTTTTTAAAGCTTGCTGACGAAACGTAATGTTCAAAACAATAACAAATGAAATATTAATATTCAGATGTCACAAAACATCTGATGTCTGATAAAAGCTGACATTTATTTACGTTAAGATTAATTCGTTTATCCGCAACAAAAATATGTGAGATCATTATATTTTCAAATATTATTTATTTCTCGGTTTGTGTTTTTAATAATAACAAGTAAAAACGTTTCAGTCGGTATGAACCGATTGAATTATACCCTGCACCTTTCATTGTTGTATAGCAATTACTCAAACCTGTGAAACATTCTATAGAAACTTCACGGATATGTCTGATCTATAACTGAACACACAACTACCAAGTTTCGTGAATCTGACTTTATTATTTTTCCAAATATTTAAAATTAGCTTTTGGAGTTGTATGGCAGGTACCCGGACCTGCCAAGCAATTCCACTAAAACTTCGCTAATATATCTGATCTATAATTGGACACACAATTGCCAAGTTTCATGAATCTAACTTTATTATTTTTCCAAATATTTAAAATAAGCTTTTGGACTTGTATGGGAGCCACTCGAACCTGTCAAGCAATTCCACCAAAACTTCAGAAATATCTTTGACCTATAATTGGACACACAACTGCCAAGTTTCATGAATCTGTCTTTATTATTTTTCAAAATATTTAAAATTAGCTTTTGGAGTTGTATGGCAGGTACCCGAACCTGCCAAGCAATTCCACAAAAACTTCGCAGGTATATCTGATCTATAATTGGACACACAATTGCCAAGTTTCATGAATCTAACTTTATTATTTTTCCAAATATTTAAAATAAGCTTTTGGACTTGTATGGGAGCCACTCGAACCTGTCAAGCAATTCCACCAAAACTTCAGAAATATCTTTGACCTATAATTGGACACACAACTGCCAAGTTTCATGAATCTGTCTTTATTATTTTTCAAAATATTTAAAATTAGCTTTTGGAGTTGTATGGCAGGTACCAGAACCTGCCAAGCAATTCCACTAAAACTTCGCAAATATATCTGATCTATAATTGGACACACAACTGCCAAGTTTCATGAATTTGACTTTATTATTTTTCCAAATATTTAAAATTAGCTTTTGGAGTTGTATGGCAGGTACCCGAACCTGCCAAGCAATTCCACTAAAACTTCGCAGGTATATCTGATCTATAATTGGACACACAACTGCCAAGTTTCATGAATCTAACGTTTTTATTTTTTCCGATATTTAAAGTAAGCTTTTGAACTTGTATGGGAGCCACTCGAACCTGTCAAGCAATTCCACCGAAACTTCAGAAATATCTTTGACCTATAATTGGACACACAACTGCCAAGTTTCATGAATCTAACTTTGTTATCTTGCCGAATATAAAAAATTTGCTTTTGGAGTTGTATGGCAGCCACCCGAACCCGTGCAGTTATCTCATTAAAATTTTTAGAGCATATGTAGAATATAATTGGACACATGTATACAAAATTTTATATTTGTACCTTTATTAGTTTTTGAAATAATTAAAATAAACTCTTTGAGTTGTATGGCAGCTACCCGACCCCGTTGTCCGAATTGGTCCAATAACAATAGGGTTCGTCCTTGGCACAAAAGAAGCAACTTGTGAAAGTTTGGTGTCGATTGCGTTATTCGTTTTTGAGTTATCGTGCGATCGGACGGACGGACGGACGGACGGACGGACGGACGGACGGACGGACATGTCTAAATCAACGCAGAATTTTACGCTGAGCAAGAATATATATATATGTCCATACCGCAGATGACTCCTTCAAGTAGTTACAAACTCCATACCAAAGTTAATATACCCTTCACGAAGTGCAGGGTATAAAAATAACGTAAAACCGTATCATTTATTTCTTGGTTTGTGTTTCTAATTATAAAAAGTATAAAAGAAAAACGTGCTTTTGTTATACAAAAATTTTTTCAGAAAATCTTAAAATAGAGCTATTTCGGGGCTAAAAAGTTCCAATGTCAGATTTTTCTGGGACCCTGGAGGCAAAACTCTATCTAATGCCTTTTGTTCCATGTCTCTAGCCCTTCTAGAAGTACCCGTACTTTTTACCACCTGAGAAGTAGCTATATATATATAATGTAAAATAGGATGGTTTTTGAAGAGTTATACGAAATATGAATAAAATGTAGAATTATAAAGGAAAATTCAAGGTGCTGCGTAGCCTAGTGGTTAGCGTGGTAGTGTCATAGTTAGAAGGTTATTGGATCAATGCTTGCCTGGATGTTGTCGTGTTTTTATTTTTTTGGATTATTTTAAAAATTTTTTTTTTATTTTATTTAAATTTTGTGTTTTATTTTTTTTAATATATAACAGATAAATGTTATTATAAAAGTTTAAAGAAAATTTCCAAAAAAATATTCTTATAATAGTTTGGAAAAATTCTCAAAAATTTTAAGTACATAAATATGTATGTATGTATATTTTTTTTTAAAGCTTCCTGAATAATTTTTTTTAAGCTTTCTATATGAATTTAATAATATTCAAAACTGTAGAATATATAGAAATAAATTTTAAACGCATAATTAATGTCTTTATATCTAACAAGTCCCAATACTCAATTTTTTTTACGAAATGTTACGAATTTTTGGCCTCGTTGTTGGTTTTTTCTTTAAATGCCACTGATCGTGTCATATTTTTTATTATTTTTTTCTTTTTTTTTAAGTAAAAAAGAGATTAATATTTTAAAAAATCTCAGGATATTATACACATTTTTTAAAAAGCTTCCCATTTAAATTCTATTGCACGAAAAAGAAAGAAAGGTAGGAGGAAAGAAAAAATGAAAAAAAATTTCAAATTCATATTACAGTATGGTTTCAAATGTTAATGAGGAAGGATGTATGATTTTTTATGCACATTTTGTATTTCCCAATAAGGTAAGTTGAGTAGTGTCGGCTAACAAAAATGTTATAAAAAGTAATATAGGTTGACACATTTCAACAATTTGAATTATCTCATTTCGATTATTCATACGTTACTTATAAAATTGTTTCAAATAATTTCAGTTAGTTTTTAAATTATTAAAAATAAATATGTATGTACCTACTTCCAATAAATTTTTTTTTAAATAATTATTTTAAAACTATTTCAAACATGTTATATTGGGTGCTTCAAAAATTTTGCTGTGCTCTTTTTTCATATTTTATTAGCAGGTAAACAAGAGCAATCTATTTATAAAATGTCCCTGCATGTGTATGTATGACCCATCTTAATTCTAAACGGAAAGAATGTTAGTCTGGCAACATCATAAATATAATATCGTAAATCTCTTATTTTATTATTTAAGTTATATATAATTATCCCTTTCTATTTGATGAATATTAAATTGATTTAGATATTAAACAGTTATAAAAACTATGAATATATTGAACTATGAATATATGTATATATTATTTTTACTTCTCAATAAAACTCTCAAGAGTAAAGACGTGTTTTCTTCTTCTATATTTCCAACAAGGGTTATGGGCCCAGTATAGAAGAATGATACTGGAGAAGCAAAATTAAAATACAGTATTTTTTTAATCTTAAAATATTTAAGCGATCGATGAATATTTAAATTTGTTTTTGTCAAAATAATATTAATAAAAAATCTCGCGATTATTTAAAACAAATATTTTTGTCAGATGGCTTTTAATAATGCGATAAAAATTGATATTTTAACAACTGATAATTATGACACGTGGAAAGTTTATATCGAATCTTTAATGGTGAAAAATGATTTATGGGAATATGTTGCTGGGAATATACCTGCACCAACTGAAAATGAGGCGAAAATAAATGCATGGTTGAAATCAGATAGAAAAGCGAAGGCTGATTTGATACTAAATATCCATTCATCTTTTCTGAAGGAAATAAAAGACTGTGGAACATCACATGAAGTATGGGTAAAATTGAAAAATTTATGTGAATCGAAAGGTCCAGCAAGGAAAGCAACGTTACTTAAAAAATTAATAATGACAAAATTAACAGGTAATAATTCGGTAAACGAGCACTTATGTAAATTTTTCGATCTTGTAGATAAATTGAAATCAATTGATATGATTGTTGACGATGATTTGCTGTCACTACTTTTGTTATATAGTTTGCCGGAACAGTATGAAGGATTTAGAATTGCCATTGAATCGCGAGATATTTTGCCAAAACCAGATGTATTAAAAATTAAAATAATGGAAGAAAGTGATGCAAGAGCTGCAAATGTATCTATAGAAAATGAATCAAAATCAGAAGTACTTTACATGAAACAACAAAAACTACTTAAAGAAACGTTTGATAAAAATGATTATGATAGGAAAAAATTTTTCAGAAAAAAGGTAATTTGTTATATATGTAAAAAATCAGGCCATAAAGCTAATGAATGTAGAGAAAAATTTAAGAACAAAGGTAGTCTGTCTATCGCACATGAATCTGTTTTCAATATTGAAACCAAAAATAATTTGGAGTGTGATATCGCATCTGAAAATGAGAATATTTTTTATGTGGAAAAATTTAATGATAAATGGGTATTAGATTCTGGTGCATCATCACACGTCTGTAAAGATAAAAGTATGTTTCAAACGTTAAATAATAATCGTAATTCTAAAATCAATCTTGCAAGTGATGCTGTAGTAGAAATACAGGGTTACGGAACTATTAAATTAAAAGCTAATGACAATCAAATTATAAATTTAAACGTTGTATTGTATGTGCCGAAAGTCAGAAAAAATTTATTATCAGTAAGCAAGATAACTAAAAACGGTTTCATCGTCAAATTTTTTGCGGATAAAGCTGTAGTAGTGAACAAATTAAATCAGGTCGTTTTAAAAGCAATAAGAGTAGATGATTTATATGAAATTTATTTTGACAAATATCATGAGGTGAATTTCGCTAAGAGTGAAAATTTGCTTAAATTGTGGCATTACAGATACGGTCACTTAAATTATAAATCTTTAATTAAAATTATTGAAAACAAAAAGGTCTTCGGAATTAAGGAAAATATAATAAATAATATAGCACCCACATCTTGTGAGATATGTCTACAGGCCAAACAATGTAGACGCCCATTTATATCTAATAATAATTATTATAAAAGAAAACCTCTAGAACTTATACATAGTGATGTATGTGGACCTTTAAATATTACTTCTATGGGGGGTGCGAAATATTTTATAACTTTTACAGACGATTCAACCCGGTGGACAGAAATTTATTTTATGAAACAAAAATCGGAAAGTTTAAATAAATTTAAAGACTTTAAAAGAAAAGTGGAATTGCATATTGGAGAAAAAATAAAAAGGCTCAGAACGGACATTGGTACAGAGTACGTTAATTCTCAGTTTTGTAATTTTTTAAAAGAACATGGTATAAAACACGAAACAACTGCTGTTTATTCTCCTCAACAGAATGGAGTTTCAGAAAGAAAGAATCGAACACTTTTAGATATGGCCAGATGTCTTTTGCTTCAATCTGAACTCCCAAAATATTTATGGGCTGAAGCTATAGCAACAGCAAACCATATTCGGAATCGTTGTCCTTCTGACAGTCTGAATGGAGATATACCATATAAATTATGGAATAAAAGAAGTCCAAACATTGTTTATTTTAAATCTTTTGGATCTTTAGCTTATGTATTAAATAAAATACCATCTAAAGGCAAGTTAGAAGCAAGATCAACTCCACATTATTTATTGGGATATGATGAAAATTCGAAAACGTATAGACTTTGGAACAAAAATAATCGTAGTGTAATTAAAAGTAGAGATATTGTTGTTGTAAATGAATTAGGAACTGAACCAGATAATAATACAAATTTTACAATTTTAGAAAGAGGAAATGAAAATTTAGAAATAAATGAAAAGGATGAAAATGAGATTGATAATAAAAATAGTGAACTATCAGAAGTTATTAAATCAAAAAATTCAGAAATTCAGCCAGAAAATTTTGAAGAAAAGGAAAAAATGCAAGAAAATGTAAAAGAGCAAAATGAGATCGAAAAAAATAGAAATATAAGAGCTAAAGGTCGTCCAAAATTAATAAAAACTGGTGCAAAAGGCAGACCAAGAAAGGTATATAGACAAAACAAAACTAATTTAGACATAAAAAAGGATAATGCAAGGGAAGAAAACGAAGAAAACTATGAAACTCCAGATGAAGATATTTTAATTACTTGTGAAAACGTTTCAGAAACCATTTTAGATATTGAAAAAAGTCCATGTAGAGATGAATGGGAAAATGCTATAAAACGTGAATTAGAATCCCATAAGAAAAATAACACATGGATTATTGTTGACCGTAAAGATGATATGAAACCTGTAGGCTGCAAATGGGTTTTCACTGAAAAAACTGATGAAAGTGGAAAATTGATTAAACGAAAAGCAAGACTCGTAGCTAAAGGCTACTCTCAAATTAAAGGCTTTAATTTTAGTGAAACATATGCCCCTGTAGCAAAAATGAAATCAATGAGAATACTAGCAGCAATTTCAGCTAAATGGAATTTAAAATTATATCAATTTGATGTTGTAACTGCTTATTTAAATGCATCCTTGCAAGAAACATTTTATATGGATATACCAGAATATTATGAAAGATTATCAAATTTGAATTTAAATAAAAATAAAATTTTAAAATTAAATAAGGCAATATATGGACTAAAACAAAGCGGTAAAGCTTGGAATAGTAAATTAAATGCAAAATTATTAGATTGTGGTTTCTCGCAACTAAAAACAGAACCATGCTTATATAAGAAAAATTTTGGAAATTTTAAATTAATTGTACTGATATATGTAGATGATATACTTGTAGCTACAAATAATGGAAATTTAGTCAAGTGGTTTAAAGAAAAACTTGCAAAAGATTTTGAAATTAAGTATATTGGTTTGGCAAAATATTGTTTGGGAATTGAAATTGAGCAAAAATCAAGTGGTAATATTATATTAACGCAGAGAAAATATACAGAAAAAATATTAGAAAGATTTAATATGACAGACTGTAATCCAATAAGAAGACCTCTAGAACAAAATGTAAAATTATGTAAACAAATGTGTCCAAAAAATGAAAGAGAAAAAGAAGAGGTTGCCAAAGTACCGTACCAAGAGTTGATTGGTCCACTCTTATATCTAGCAATAACGACGAGACCAGATATTTTACATGCTGTGGTATTGCTGAGTCAGTTTAACAATAACTTTGGCAGAAAACACTGGATAGCGACAAAAAGAATTTTAAGATATATTAAAGGGACGAAACATTACGGCCTAAGATATACTTATGATAACAAAACCTTGATAGGTTACACTGATGCCGACTGGGGCTCAAACATAGATGACAGAAAATCGTTCACAGGATATATTTTTAAATTATCAGGCGCACCTATATCCTGGGATAGCCGCAAGCAAAAGACAATAGCACTTTCTAGTACGGAGGCTGAATATCTTTCATTAACAGAAGCAACAAAGGAATCTATTTATTTAAGAGAACTTTTACAAGAAATTGGTTTTCAAATCACTCAACCAGTAACTATATTTAACGACAATAAAAGCGCTCAATTGATGGCAGTACATAACATTATATAAAATTTGTATTTAACAAATAATATTTGATTGTATTTTAGATAATATTATTTTCTAATTCCCTCTTCAAATTTTTTCTTTACTATGTATTTATATCAATATTTAAGAATTATCTTTCATTAATTATATTTTCAACTTGACACCACAGGTACTTCCCATATCTTGCGTTAACTTACCCTATGAGAAAAAAAAGCTGTTCACTTAAAAATAATGAAATGCTTTCAGTAACAAATAAAACGTTGAAGGCGAAGGTTGTGTTTGTTGTTTTTCCGCTTTTTTTTAAATTTTAAAATAATTATCAATGAAAATATTAATATATTTTTTTGATTTTTCAAATATATGTTCTAAATTTTATCTGCTTTATAATAAGTGTGAATTTATTTTAATATTTCTTCTCAAACAATAGCCACTTCGATTTAAAAAAGGCCATATAAAATAAGGTGTGCTTTCAAGTTTCTCTCTGAGCATTGGGACTTGTTAGATATAAAGACATTAGCATAATTATTAAATCCTGGGAGTAAACATACAAAAATTAATTTTTCAAATAAAGAAAAGGTTTAGTCAAAAACAAAATAATAATTTATGTATGTAAAAATATATGTATGTATGAATATATGAATATATGTGTGTATGTATATATGAATGGATTAGAATTGAAGATTTTAAAATTTTTCGTTCCAACATATGAACGTATGTACATATGAATGTATTAGAATCGAAAATTAAAAAAGAAACAAAAACAAAATAATAATTTATGTATGTAAAAATATATGTATGTATGTATATATGAATACATGTGTGTATGTGTATATATGAATGGATTAGAATTGAAGATTTTAAAATTTTTCGTTCCAACATATGAACGTATGTACATATGAATGTATTAGAATCGAAAATTTTGAAATTTTGCTATTGGAAAAATTAGAAATAAAATTATTAACACAAACACACGTTATTATGAATGTATACCTAGTTTTTTTAAAACTGCGGGTGAACATATAGAAATAAATTTCTCAAATAAAGAAAAGGTTTAGGTTAAAATAAAATAATAATTGTATTCAAATATATATATGTACATATGAATGTAATTTTTTTAAATAAAGAAAAGGTTTAGGCAAAACCAAAATAATAATTTTATTCAAATATATGTATGTATATATAAATGTATTAAAATTTAGCATTTTACAGTTTTCCGTTTGGAACAATAAAAATAAAATTCTAACTACATACGTACATACATATATTCTGTATGTACATATATTTTTTAAAGCTTGCTGACGAAACGTAATGGTAACAATAACAAATGAAATATTAATATTCAGATGTCACAAAACATCTGATGTCTGATAAAAGCTGACATTTATTTACGTTAAGATTAATTCGTTTATCCGAAAAAAAATATGTTAGATCATTATATTTTCAAATATTATTTATATCTCGGTTTGTGTTTCTAATAATAAAAATAACGTAAAACGTATCATTTATTTCTTGGTTTGTGTTTCTAATTATAAAAAGTATAAAAGAAAAACGTGCTTTTGTTATGCAAAAATTTTTTCAGAAAATCTTAAAATAGAGCTATTTCGGGGCTAAAAAGTTCCAATGTCAGATTTTTCTGGGACCCTAAAGGCAAAACTCTATCTAATGCCCTTTGTCCCATGTCTCTAGCCCTTCTAGAAGTACCCGTACTTTTTACCACCTGAGAAGTAGCTATATATATATAATGTAAAATAGGATGGTTTTTGAAGAGTTATACGAAATATGAATAAAATATAGAATTATTAAGGCAAATTCAAGGTACTGCGTAGCCTAGTGGTTAGCGTGGTAGTCTCATAGCCAGGAGGTTATTAGATCAATGCTTGCCTGGATGTCGTCATATTTTTATTTTTTTGGATTATTTTAAAATTTTTTTTTTTATTTTATTTAAATTTTGTGTTTTATTTTTTTTTAATATATAACAGATAAATGTTATATAAAAGTTTAAAGAAAATTTCCAAAAAAATATTCTTATAATAGTTTGGAAAAATTCGCAAAAATTTTAAGTACATAAATATGTATGTATGTATATTTTTTTAAAGCTTCCTGAATAATTTTTTTAAGCTTTCCATATGAATTTAATATTATTCAAAACTGTAGAATATATAGAAATAAATTTTAAACGCATAATTATTATATCATGGGAGTAAACTTACAAAAATTAATTTTTCAAATAAAGAAAAGGTTTAGTCAAAAACAAAATAATAATTTATGTATGTAAAAATATATGTATGTATGAATATATGAATATATGTGTGTATGTATATATGAATGGATTAGAATTGAAGATTTTAAAATTTTTCGTTCCAACATATGAACGTATGTACATATGAATGTATTAGAATCGAAAATTAAAAAAGAAACAAAAACAAAATAATAATTTATGTATGTAAAAATATATGTATGTATGTATACATATATGAATACATGTGTGTATGTATATATGAATGGATTGGAATTGAAGATTTTAAAATTTTTCGTTCCAACATATGAACGTATGTACATATGAATGTATTAGAATCGAAAATTTTGAAATTTTGCTGTTGGAAAAATTAGAAATAAAATTATTAACACAAACACACGTTATTATGAATGTATACCTAGTTCTTTTAAAACTGCGGGTGAACATATAGAAGTAAATTTCTGAAATAAAGAAAAGGTTTAGCTTAAAATAAAATAATAATTGTATTCAAATATATATATGTACATATGAATGTAATTTTTTTAAATAAAGAAAAGGTTTAGGCAAAAACAAAATAATAATTTTATTCAAATATATGTATGTATATATAAATGTATTAAAATTTAGCATTTTACAGTTTTCCGTTTGGAACAATAAAAATAAAATTCTAACTACATACGTAAATACATATATTCTGTATGTACATATATTTTTTAAAGCTTGCTGACGAAACGTAATGGTCAAAACAATAACAAATGAAATATTAATATTCAGATGTCACAAAACATCTGATGTCTGATAAAAGCTGACATTTATTTACGTTAAGATTAATTCGTTTATCCGAAAAAAAAATATGTGAGATCATTATATTTTCAAATATTATTTTTTTTTTTTTTTTTTTTTTTTTACGTGTTTAATTTTATTTTTATTTTATTTTTTATTCAAATTTACAATATGTATTCAAGATTATAATATTTTAGGTCTAATAAAAGTATGCTATAATATATAATATAACAATTTATTATTAACTTATAATTATTTCAAAAACTTCATTAATACAAAATTTAAAATTATATATTATAATTTTAATTAATATTATATTGTTTAATTTTAATTTTAATTAAAAAAATATATTAAAATCTGAATGAAAATTAAAAATAAAATAGAAAACAAAAATATAAACTATGCAGTAGTGAGAAATTCACTAGTGTTGCATAGCTGTATCTTAATACAATTTATATATAAATAGTAAATAGTAAATGTGGGGTTTAAGACAAATTTTATTTTATATTTATATCAATTCTTATATCTATCTTGTATAACAAATCAGCTACTATTTTTTAAACATGCAGTTACACATTGGGTAGAAAGAACAACATAAGTAATTTAATATCATTTGCTTAATTTCTTTATTACACAAAGTTTGATAATCGCAGTTAAAGTACTTCTTAGCAATACGTTCTTTAAAAAGAGTAATATTTTCTTTATCACTAATTCTTTTCACATGCATTTTAATAACGAAATATGGAATTTTGAGCATTGCAGGACTAATTCTATCATAGATTTCTGACAAGACTATCCATTTAAAATCATTTATCTCTGAAGAGCTGGATTCTTCTTTATAGTCAAATGATACTGCATTATAATTTTTTTTTGAGGAAGTTTGAGGAGGAATGTCCACAGGTTTAAGCAAAGACAATTGAAGATTATCAGCATTTAATAATATGTTTTCCAACTGACAGCAGGATTTTGTTCGAAAAAGTGCTGTACAGAAGGTAATAACCCTATCTTTATCAATGTCGGGTCTTATATCAACAACAGATTTGCCATGAATACTAATTGATTTGATAAAATTTTTGTTGTAAACCACCGCGACATCCCCCAAGCAATTTGTAGGTGTTATATTAGACGCATCTAAAATTATTAAAAATCAGAATTTTAAATCTTTATTTAAATCATCTCATAGGTCATTTCAAATTAATGAAGTGACCCGAGGATTTTCCCTCTCCTGAGTATTTTCAACTCAATATAACTTTTCAAAATTGAAAAGAATAAGAGAAGAAATACAAAGAATGAGAAGGAAACGTTCACGGAATGATTTTATTTACAGAAGACTATAGGAAAATTTCCATTACCAACAACAAGTAAATTCCAGAATTAATTAAGTTTTTCAAAGTCGTAATAATTAATTGATAATAGCCAAGCTTTGCATAATTTTAAATATTTATGAGAAACAGTTTCATTTCTGATGTGAAGAGGAAGATTATTAAAATAAATTGGCGCACGTGTTTCAAAGAATTTTTTATAATGAGTTTTAGATTCAAATGGTATACTAGCTAGATTAAGTTTGTTTGTTCTAAGATTGTAATAATTGCAGCTACGTATAGGTAATGAAGTTCCAGAATTAAAAATTTTTTTAAAACACTTATAAGCATAGAGATGTCTAAGCGGGAGTACAAACGATTCCTGGAATAATGACCAACTACTATATGTTCTAGTTTTATGGTAGATAATTTTCATAATGTATTTTTGAGCAATTACAATGGGTTCTATTGTGTTAAAATATGTTCCTCCCCAACCTAAAATCCCATATTGCAGTTTGGATTGGACCACCTCGTAGTAAAATTTAATTAATAAACTTTTAGAACAAAAGTTCCTAAGTACATAGAATTTACGGATGCATAATAACAAATATTTATGAATATTATTTATGTGAAGCTTCCAGTTCAAATTGTTGTCTATAGTTATTCCTATATACTTAAAATTATTTACTATTTCAATACCAAAGCAATTCCTCGAACAATCGTTAATTGATGACATAGATGTAAGATCACATTTTTCGCATATCCTGGAATCCTGGCAATCAGCAGCATGAAATTGAAAATTTAGGTTCTCATTACGGGAATGCCTCAGTTGGAATATCATAAGTTTAGTTTTATTACTTATTATAAGTTTATGAATGAAAAACCACCTTTTAAGTAATTTTAAATCATAATCTATACTTTCCTTTAAGGATAATGTAGTGTTTTCACTATAAGAAATAGAACAATCATCCGCGAATCCCGTGATTTTCCCCCTGAAGGACTGAAAAAATAGTGAGTTAATGTAAATTAAAAAAAGTAGCGGTCCCAAAACGGAGCCTTGAGGCACCCCTATATTTAAATAAGCTCGATCACTGCAAAATTTATCTACTTTCACTCTTTGTATTCTATCCTCCAGGTAAGAGCCCAAGAATTTTAAAATATTTCCTCTAAAACCAGCAGCTTCTAATTTATCTAAAAGAATTTCATGGTTAATGGTGTCAAAAGCCTTTTTTATATCAATAAATAGAGCTGCAGTGCTATTGCTATTATTTAAACTGGAATATAATTCTGAACAAAGTTTTAAAATCGCATCTTCAGTGGATTTACCCTCAGTAAAGCCAAACTTTTATTTTATATTAATAAAGTATTTATTTCTCGGTTTGTGTTTCTAATAATAAAAATAACGTAAAACGTATCATTTATTTCTTGGTTTGTGTTTCTAATTATAAAAAGTATAAAAGAAAAACGTGCTTTTGTTATGCAAAAATTTTTTCAGAAAATCTTAAAATAGAGCTATTTCGGGGCTAAAAAGTTCCAATGTCAGATTTTTCTGGGACCATAGAGGCAAAACTCTATCTAATGCCCTTTGTCCCATGTCTCTAGCCCTTCTAGAAGTACCCGCACTTTTCACCACCTGAGAAGTAGCTATATATATATAATGTAAAATAGGATGGTTTTTGAAGAGTTATACGAAATATGAATAAAATATAGAATTATAAAGGAAAATTCAAGGTACTGCGTAACCTAGTGGTTAGCGTGGTAGTCTCATAGCCAGAAGGTTATTAGATCAATGCTTGCCTGGATGTCGTCGTATTTTTATTTTTTTGCATTATTTTAAAATTTTTTTTTTATTTTATTTAAATTTTGTGTTTTATTTTTTTTTAATATATAACAGATAAATGTTATATAAAAGTTTAAAGAAAATTTCCAAAAAAATATTCTTATAATAGTTTGGAAAAATTCGCAAAAATTTTAAGTACATAAATATGTATGTATGTATATTTTTTTAAAGCTTCCTGAATAATTTTTTTAAGCTTTCCATATGAATTTAATATTATTCAAAACTGTAGAATATATAGAAATAAATTTTAAACGCATAATTATTATATCATGGGAGTAAACATACAAAAATTAATTTTTCAAATAAAGAAAAGGTTTAGTCAAAAACAAAATAATAATTTATGTATGTAAAAATATATGTATGTATGAATATATGAATATATGTGTGTATGTATATATGAATGGATTAGAATTGAAGATTTAAAATTTTTCGTTCCAACATATGAACGTATGTACATATGAATGTATTAGAATCGAAAATTAAAAAAGAAACAAAAACAAAATAATAATTTATGTATGTAAAAATATATGTATGTATGTATATATGAATACATGTGTGTATGTATATATGAATGGATTAGAATTGAAGATTTTAAAATTTTTCGTTCCAACATATGAACGTATGTACATATGAATGTATTAGAATCGAAAATTTTGAAATTTTGCTGTTGGAAAAATTAGAAATAAAATTATTAACACAAACACACGTTATTATGAATGTATACCTAGTTCTTTTAAAACTGCGGGTGAACATATAGAAGTAAATTTCTCAAATAAAGAAAAGGTTTAGGTTAAAATAAAATAATAACTGTTTTCAAATATATATGTACATATGAATGTAATTTTTTTAAATAAAGAAAAGGTTTAGGCAAAAACAAAATAATGATTTTATTTAAATATATGTATGTATATAAATGTATTAAAATTTAGCATTTTACAGTTTTCCATTTGGAACAATAAAAATAAAATTCTAACTACATACGTACATACATATATTCTGTATGTACATATATTTTTTTAAAGCTTGCTGACGAAACGTAATGTTCAAAACAATAACAAATGAAATATTAATATTCAGATGTCACAAAACATCTGATGTCTGATAAAAGCTGACATTTATTTACGTTAAGATTAATTCGTTTATCCGAAACAAAAATATGTGAGATCATTATATTTTCAAATATTATTTATTTCTCGGTTTGTGTTTCTAATAATAAAAATAACGTAAAACGTATCATTTATTTCTTGGTTTGTGTTTCTAATTATAAAAAGTATAAAAGAAAAACGTGCTTTTGTTATACAAAAATTTTTTCAGAAAATCTTAAAATAGAGCTATTTCGGGACTAAAAAGTTCCAATGTCAGATTTGTCTGGGACCCTAGAGGCAAAACTCTATCTAATGCCCTTTGTCCCATGTCTCTAGCCCTTCTAGAAATACCCGTACTTTTTACCACCTCAGAAGTAGCTATATATATATAATGTAAAATAGGATGGTTTTTGAAGAGTTATACGAAATATGAATAAAATATAAAATTATAAAGGAAAATTCAAGGTGCTGCGTAACCTAGTGGTTAGCGTGGTAGTCTCATAGTTAGAAGGTTATTGGATCAATGCTTGCCTGGATGTTGTCGTGTTTTTATTTTTTTGGATTATTTTAAAAATTTTTTTTTTATTTTATTTAAATTTTGTGTTTTATTTTTTTTTAATATATAACAGATAAATGTTATTATAAAAGTTTAAAGAAAATTTCCAAAAAAATATTCTTATAATAGTTTGGAAAAATTCGCAAAAATTTTAAGTACATAAATATATATGTATGTATATTTTTTTTAAAGCTTCCTGAATAATTTTTTTTAAGCTTTCTATATGAATTTAATAATATTCAAAACTGTAGAATATATAGAAATAAATTTTAAACGCATAATTATTAAATCCTGGGAGTAAACATACAAAAATTAATTTTTCAAATAAAGAAAAGGTTTAGTCAAAAACAAAATAATAATTTATGTATGTAAAAATATATGTATGTATGAATATATGAATATATGTGTGTATATATATATGAATGGATTAGAATTGAAGATTTTAAAATTTTTCGTTCCAACATATGAACGTATGTACATATGAATGTATTAGAATCGAAAATTAAAAAAGAAACAAAAACAAAATAATAATTTATGTATGTAAAAATATATGTATGTATGTATACATATATGAATACATGTGTGTATGTATATATGAATGGATTAGAATTGAAGATTTTAAAATTTTTCGTTCCAACATATGAACGTATGTACATATGAATGTATTAGAATTGAAAATTAAAAAAGAAACAAAAACAAAATAATAATTTATGTATGTAAAAATATATGTATGTATGTATACATATATGAATACATGTGTGTATGTATATATGAATGGATTAGAATTGAAGATTTTAAAATTTTTCGTTCCAACATATGAACGTATGTACATATGAATGTATTAGAATCGAAAATTTTGAAATTTTGCTGTTGGAAAAATTAGAAATAAAATTATTAACACAAACACACGTTATTATGAATGTATACCTAGTTTTTTTTAAACTGCGGGTGAACATATAGAAATAAATTTCTCAAATAAAGAAATGGTTTAGGTTAAAATAAAATAATAATTTTATTCAAATATATATATGTACATATGAATGTAATTTTTTTAAATAAAGAAAAGGTTTAGGCAAAAACAAAATAATAATTTTATTCAATTATATGTATGTATATATAAATGTATTAAAATTTAGCATTTTACAGTTTTCCGTTTGGAACAATAAAAATAAAATTCTAACTACATACGTACATACATATATTCTGTACGTACATATATTTTTTAAAGCTTGCTGACGAAACGTAATGTTCAAAACAATAACAAATGAAATATTAATATTCAGATGTCACAAAACATTAGAAATAAAATTATTAGCACAAACACACGTTATTATGAATGTATACCTAGTTTTTTTAAAACTGCGGGTGAACATATAGAAATAAATTTCTCAAATAAAGAAAAGGTTTAGGTTAAAATAAAATAATAATTGTATTCAAATGGTGGTCGGATGAGTAAGCGACAGGGAAAGCGTTGACCGTTTGTTCTATGGAACTTTCCAACGCCGCAACTGTGACAGCTGCCATCAAGTGCTCATTACACCTCCACGTGGTGACCACTGGGCAACGGAACCAAGTTCTGGCCAAGTAGTGAGTGCGAAACCCCTAGTCATAAAGGCTGACAACCTTATACTAGTATTCTTTTGTCATGGAACCAACAAATACGCCTCGGATAATAAATAATCAGATCACACGGTATAGACCCAAGCATGCACTTAAGGATAATGATTTTAGAATTACGACATGGAATATACGTACAATGCTACAAGCAGGAAAGCTCGCAGAAATTTCTGATGAGCTAACTAAATACAGGATTAAAATAGCTGCCCTACAAGAGATTAGATGGCGAAACTATGGTGAGCTAAAGAAGAAAAATTACTCAATTTTCTATTCTGGAGGAGAAAGGAGTGGCTACAATGGCACAGCGTTTTGGGTAGATAAAAAGACTAGAGAAAGCGTACTTGCCTTCGAACCAATAACCGAAAGAATAAGTTATTTAAAACTAAAAGGCAAATTTCAAAACATATCATTAATAAATGTCTATGGCCCAACAGAGGATAGCGGAGAGGAAGATAAAGATTCTTTCTTCGAAGATCTAGATAAAGCCTACAGAAAAATTAGCAGACATGATATGATAATAGTTTTAGGTGATTTAAATGCAAAAATTGGAAAAGAAAGTTTTGTCAAACAGACGGCTGGACTCCATTCGCTTCACGATGTTACAAATGAGAATGGAACCCGAGTATGCAATTTTGCGCAAAGTAACAGTATGTGGATCAGCAGTATATCTTTTCCGCATAAACAGATCCACAAGCAAACTTGGAAAATGCCGGGGCAAAGAGGCGCAAATCAGATCGATCACGTGCTGGTGAGCAAAAGGCATGCGACTTCCATAGTAGATGTTAGAAGTCATAGGGGTGCAAATTGCGATTCGGATCATTATATGGTTACAGCAAAACTCAGACAGCGATTGTTAAAAATTTCTAGCGCAAATGGATATAGAAAAGTAAGATGGGACTCTGAGAAACTGGCCCAAAATGAAATTGTTGCCAAACGATACGGTGTGAGTGTCGCCCAGAAATTGCGGCTGGATCCGCAAAGTGAATTGAGTGTATCATCTCATTGGGAGAACATAAAATCAGCCATAACACAAGCTGCAGCCGAAACAGTCGGAAAAAAGCAGAGTCGGGAAAACGAATGGTATGATAATCAATGCAGAGAATTAAACAACAGCAAAAATGAAGCTTGGAAAAAATTCATGAATAGCTCTACCCGCCAAAACTATTATGAATACAAAGAAAAACGTAAAGTGGCAAAGAAATTTATGAAAAGAAAAAAAAACCCTTTTTCTGAAAGACAAGATAAAACTAATCGAAGAGAAATCCGTGCAACAAAAACCCAGAGAAATGTATCAACTGGTAAAGCAGCAAACAAAATCTTTTCAACCCAGATTAAATATATGCAAAAATAAACAAGGTCAGGTTATCACTGAAGAAAAGAAAATTTTAGATAGATGGAGAGAATTTTTTAAGGAACTTCTTAACAAAGGCGCGGGCTCGCCAGCAGAAGAAGAACAACCACTTCATCTAGTTGATAATTTAGTCACACCTGTAACACTGATTGAAACAAGAAATGCAATCAAAAAGTTGAAAAATGGCAAATCAAGTGGAGAAGATTCTATCACTGCTGAAATGATTAAATATGGAGGAGATACATTAATACAAGAAGTGCATTTGCTCATTAAAAAGATTTGGGAGCAAGAAATTATTCCTGATGAATGGCTGTCAACCATCATAGTCCCAATCCATAAAAAAGGGGATAAAACCCGATGTGAAAACTATCGCGGCATTTCTCTTCTTAGCGCGGTGTACAAAACTTTTACAAATATTTTGTACGAAAGAGTACAAATTTATGCTGAAGAAATAATTGCTGACTATCAGTGTGGTTTCAGAAGAAGCAAATCAACCACCGATCAATGCTTTGTTCTCAGTCAAATATTTGAAAAATTCCATGAATTTAGATTAAATTTACACTGCCTGTTCGTCGATTTTAAGCAAGCCTTCGACAGTGTCAACAGAAGTAAAATTGAAAACATTCTTTTAATGCAGGGTTTGCCAAAGAAATTGGTTAACCTAGTCCTCATGACGCTAAGAGGCACGAATGCTAAGGTAACAGTACAGGGTAAGGTCACCGAGACCTTTGAAATTATATCTGGTGTGAAACAAGGTGATGAACTTTCCACAACTGTGTTCAACTTGGTTTTAAACTATGTCATCAAGGAGGTGAACCCTGGAGGTACCATACTAACCAAATCGGTACAAATATGTGCATATGCTGACGACGTGGTAATACTGGCGAGAAATGTCTCTGAATTAGAGCAAACATATATCAAAATGGAAAAATTGGCAGAAAAAATAGGTCTAGCAATTAATGATGAGAAAACAAAATATTTATTAAAATCAAGCTCTACCTCAGCAAGCAGAAGTCAAAGTCTTATCATTGGAAATCATGGTTTCGAGTGTGTTGACAGTTTTACCTATTTGGGAGTAAAATTTGATAAATATAGGGACACAGAAGCTGCAATACAAGAACGAATACACGCAGCAAACCGTGCATTCTACTCAAATATCAAACTGCTTAAGTCCAGTCTCTTATCAAGAAATGTAAAACTAAAACTATACAAAACTTTAGTAAGACCCGTTCTTAGTTTCGGTTGTGAGGTCTGGACACTGAAAGCGTCAGAAGTGAATCAACTTGCAATCTTCGAAAGAAAAGTTTTAAGGAAAATATATGGACCAGTACAAGAAAATGGGAGATATCGCATAAGATATAATCATGAACTTGAGTCGTTGAGTCAAAACTGCAACATAATAAAATTCGTGAAGGCTCAAAGAATCAAATGGTTAGGTCATGTAATAAGGATGTCAGACGACACAGTAGTAAAAAAAATATTCAAAGGTAATCCAGTTGGAAAGAGAAAACGTGGACGTCCTAGAAAAAGATGGCTTGACTCCGTGGAAGAGGATCTGGTTAGGATGGGTGTAGCTCATTACAACAGAGCTGCTCACAACAGGTCCGATTGGCATCGTATTTCGGAGGATGCATTGGCCCACCCCGGGCTGTAAACCAGAGAAGAAGAAGAAGAATTGTATTCAAATATATACATATATGTACATATGAATGTAATTTTTTTAAATAAAGAAAAGTTATAGTTAAAATAATAATTTTATTCAAATATATGTATGTATATATAAATGTATTAAAATTTAGCATTTTACAGTTTTCCGTTTGGAACAATAAAAATAAAATTCTAACTACATACGTACATACATATATTCTGTATGTACATATATTTTTTTAAAGCTTGCTGACGAAACGTAATGTTCAAAACAATAACAAATGAAATATTAATATTCAGATGTCACAAAACATCTGATGTCTGATAAAAGCTGACATTTATTTACGTTAAGATTAATTCGTTTATCCGAAACAAAAATATGTGAGATCATTATATTTTCAAATATTATTTATTTCTCGGTTTGTGTTTCTAATAATAAAAATAACGTAAAACGTATCATTTATTTCTTGGTTTGTGTTTCTAATTATAAAAAGTATAAAAGAAAAACGTGCTTTTGTTATACAAAAATTTTTTCTTTTTTTTAAAAAAAATTTACTTTTCATATCGTCACGACGCGGCGGAGAATGTCCACCACGATGGTAAAACTAGGTTAAGGTTTTTATTGAAAGTGAGGGCCCTCCCTCTGACTTTAAATATATCTGCCGCCAGTGTCGATAAAGATTTACAAACATTTAGGAGCCATATGAAAAGTAAATGGATTGATTATTTGCAGAGGATGAGGGAAGCAAACAATAAGTTTTTTCTTCCGACGACTTCAGCTCAATCGTCTAGATGGTTCAAGTAGCTTTCGTAACAACAATCACTTGGTCAAATGAACTGGTTTTGGAAATAGTATGACAAGGACTGTGAAACAACTTTCTTTGTACTATCAAAATGTCCGTGGACTAAGGACTAGAACTAACACCGTTCTGTTTAACTTTTCTCTTCTTGACTGTGATATTTATGTTCTAACGGAAACTTGGTTGTTCCCCTCCATCAATAATCTTGATTTATTCGACTCTTCATTTTCTATTTTTAGAAAGAACCGACATGCACTGCTCTTGCAGGGACACACCAAAGAGAAATGGGGTATAAATCGCCGTTAAAAACTCGTTAAGCTAGTATTATTGACATTCAGCTAGTATTATTGACATTCAAGACTCCAATGACCTTGAAATCATCGTAGTTAAAATTGAGCTGAAATCAGTAGGTATTCTGGCACTCTGGGATGGGAAAAAATCAGCCCATATCGCACGACCCACTTTCACTTTCTTATTTCCTGGTATAGGTAGATGACCTGCTAAAGTGTGTCATGACCTGTATAACTGGTATTGACCTTTTGAAGTATATAGGTGATACGAGTTTAATTATACGTTTTTAGGAAGTAAGAAGTTTTAGGAAGTTGGCCTGAGAAGTTAAGTTACGAGTTGAGGAGTTGTCTGGCTTAACAGGTCATTAATCTTGTTTACAGAATGTTGTTTACCTGTCGAGGTCGTGTATTGCTCGACTCATATAGATTGAAAATATATTTTATGTTATGTAAGGAAAGAATAGAAAGCTAAATTTATTTTTCTATAAGGATGATATGTGGTTATGTAATTATTAGAGGTAAAAAGAAGAAAAAAGAACATGCATGTAAGAATTACGCATAAGAATAAAAAATTCTTGGTGCAATGACATAAACGCATATCATTATTATTAAAACGTACTTATATTTATTTTTAGAACCTGAAGAGACGAAAACAAAAAATATGCTTATAAGAGTTGCGCATAAGAATAATAAATAGGAAAAGATTCAGAGTTACCTTTATAAAGCATTTGTTTTTGTTTTGCTGTTTTTGTTTTGTTTTTTTTTGTTTTGCTGTTCTTGTTTTGTTTTCGCGTTAAAAGAGGTAAAAGAAATAATCTTATGATGCATATACCTACATATTTGAATAATATTTTTATTTAAGGTCAGAAAATTAAATAAAAAGAAAAAAGAAAAAGTGCTGGAGGTTTAAAAATATTATGTAATAGAAGAATATATAACATAGAACTGTATTTTTAATAGTAATTACCTGGTTTTGATTATGAAGCTGTTAAGTGAAACATAAAAAATTCTTTATGTAATAATACGCATATATTATATAACATACTTACTTTTATTTTTTATATGTAAAGAACCAAAAATAAAATATGATATGCACATATGTATATATTATGTATAATGTACAACATAGCTTAAGACCTAAATATAAGTGAAAAGAACACGCCTGTAGATAAGAATTACGGATAAGAAAAAATTAAGATGTAGGTACCTATAAAATTTTTGTTGTAATAATTATTATACAACATCCATATGTACGTAGGTCTAGTTACCTTTTATTTTAAATCTGAAAAGACTAAAATGAGCTGTAATAGAAATTCTGAAAAATTTGAAAAATTTTTAAATAACAAAAAACTTCTTATTTATTATAAAAATTTTATTTTTATTTTTCATTATACTTAATCGTTACTTATAAAAACTAAAAACTACTTTGAACTTAGTTCTAAATTTCCATGCTTATTTTTTTTAATTAAAAATTTGTTTGAATTTGCCATTTGGCAATATTCTTCTTGTGAAAATAAATTCACATATTTTAACGGCATGAAAATAAAAAAGGATTGGGTGATAAACACCCAATAAATTTTCCTCTTTTGGGATATTTTTTTTTTCTACGCCATTTAAGGCGTAGATTGTTGTTGTTGTTGTTGCTGTTGTGGTTGTTGTGTCATATGCACCTCATGGTGCAGCTTCATTCTTTTGCGTTTTGGTGGAACAACTGTCTGACAGTCCGTTACCACAGCGTTGTGTGGAGTAATGAACTCCTGCAAAATAAGATCAACCTCGGTTGGTTCCATTTTGAAAACTGATAATGTTGGTAGCAAATTCTCTCAGTATTTATACAACATTTAATAGGATATAATTATTACATATTTTTGTAAAATTGTAAATTAATTAAAAATTCTTACAAAAAGGTAGATATAGAATACTTGTTTTCTTTCAAGATAGTACAAAGTAATCTATTTATAAACCTACTATGAAAAAAGCCTGCAAAAGAAACAAGTTAAATTAATAGATCTATCATTTTTATAGATCCTTTTTCATTCTCAATTTTTAATGAATTTAATTTTCTCTATGTTTAATGAATTATTTTGTGTATGCAAAATTATACGATTACAGCCTGTGACAGGTAGTATTTTATAATTGTTACAATGTTGAAGATTATTTATAATAAAAACATTGATCGTTGAAATGAAAGAAACATTATAATAAGAGTAAAAACTTCTATTTCTATCATTTTACTAGGAAAAGTCATTTTAAAAACAACATAGATAATGTCGAAAAAAGTTATTTTACAAAAATTTTTAAATTCGAATCGCTATAAAATTGAAAGTGATTATATAACAATTATCAAGCGTTTTAAGGTACGTGGGAGAAAAATAATATTTAAAATAAATCCAATACCCACCAATGAAGACCCGATTACTTGGGTAAGGGAAGTCGTGGAAAAAATCATTAAATATGTATTACAAAACCTGACAAAAAGTGACATGGTCGAGTTGACCTTTTGTGGAGAAAGTTTTCAACACCGCGGTCCTGCGTGGCTTGCTTGTAGGCCAGCTGAAAGTTTAAAATTTGAAGACGTATGGGATATAATTTCAAAAATTTTTCAAAGTAATTCCGAGGGTAAGTTGTTACTACATTTTGATTTTGTATTATCTTTTTTATTACATAATTTTTTTGTTACAGGTTTAAATACGGACAATTTTTGTGTGATAGTAACACATGTCAGTCTACCTGTTGAAAGAGGAAGGCCCAGGAAATATAACAATTTTGCTGAGGAATGTAAGCAACGAACTGAAATAATTAGTATTAACAATAAAGATAACTTATGTTTGCCCCGTGCTCTAATTACCGCTATTGCCAAAATAGAAAATGATGTAAACTATCAAAAAATTCGACGAGATGTAAATAAGCAACAACTAACAAAAGCCCAAGAATTGGTAAAACAAGCTAACGTCATAATTCACGTACTCGGCTGTGGAGTAACAATTTCAAAGTTATTTAAATAATTACAAAATTGTTGTTTATGAATCTGGAGGTGGTGATAGAGATGTGATATTTGAAGGGAGTAATCATGGTAAAAGGATCATTATGATGACCATTTTAATGCAATTACCTCTCTTACTGCGGCTTTTTGCTCTTCATATTATTGTGAGTAGTGTAATATTCCGTATCATGGAAAGAATGACCACAGATGTTCTCGTATATGCCCATGTTGTCAACAATTACCACAATGCCGATCAAATGGAAACAATATTTTATGTAAAGATTGCAACAGACTGTTTCGAAGCCCTATTTGCTTAGAATGCTTAGAAAACCATAAAGCATCGGGTTCAAAAAGTAAAAGTATTTGTGATGAAGTGAAAAAATGTTTAAGTTGTCTTAAGACATATAAATCTAATCGACAACATATTTGCGGGGAATCATTTTGCAAAACCTGTAATATTCATGTTAGTCAAGGACATCTATGTTTTATTCAAAAAGACGACAAAGAACCATCATTAAGCAACTTTATTTACGTGTTTTATGATTTAGAAACACGACAAGAAAAAAAAAATTAGTGAAAATGAAAGGCTTCACGAACCAAATCTATGTGTGTTATCTCAAAGATGTGATACTTGCATGGATGAATCTAAATTGTTGTTTTGCCAAAAATGCAAATTTAGAAGTAAAATAATTAAAGAAAAAGACGTTATTGCCAACTTTGTTTTACATTTGTTAGCATTGAGAAAGCTTTTTAAAAAAGTTATTGTTATAGCTCACAATGGACAAGCGTTTGATCATCAGTTCATCTTAAATTATATATTACAGGAAACTGTATTAAAACCTAAATTAATCATGAGAGGAACCAAAATTATAATGATGTTAATTGACAACATAAAATTTCTAGACTCGCTAAATTATTTTCCAATGGCTCTCTCCGAACTACCGAAAGCTTTTGATTTACCATCAAATTTTAAAAAAGGATACTTTCCATACAAATTTAACACCATAAAAAATGCGAATTATGTTGGCCTTTTACCAGCAATAGAATATTACGGGGCAAACAGCATGAAACCAAAAGAACGTGACATATTTCTGCAATGGCATGAAAATCATAAAAATGATGTTTTTAATATGCAACGTGATATTATTGAATACTGTATTTATGATGTTGTAATATTAAGAGAAGCCTGCCTTAAGTTTCGAAAATTGTTCATAACTGAATGTAATGTGGAACCGTTTTTAGAAGCCACAACTATAGCATCAGCCTGCAATTTAGTGTTCCGGAGAAATTTTCTTAAGTCCAATACTATCGGGCTGATTCCTAAAAATGGATATAGATATGCAGATAATCAGTCAAAGCAGGCTATACAGTGGCTGGTTTTTGAAGAGGAAAACCGTAAAATCAATATTCAACATGCAGCTAAAGAACGGGAAGCTATAGTGGCCGGTGTTAAAGTAAACGGTTATTGCCAAGAAACTAATCAAGTTTTTGAGTTTTACGGATGCTATTTTCATGGGCACCCCTCTTGTCTACCACATAAACGTGACAAACCTTTGTACGATGATTTAAATGATACTCTAAATCACCGCTATGCAAGAACAATTGAAAAAAGTAGCCGATTAAGAAATTTAGGTTACGAAGTTGTGGAAATGTGGGTCTTTGAAAGTTTTTTAAGTACAAAACAGAAAGAGCATTTAAAAAATCACCCATTAGTAAACTGTACCCCGTTATATCCCCGAGATTCATTTTATGGTGGTCGCACAGGAAATACATTTAGTTACTATAAGTGCAAACATGCAGAAAAAATAAATTATATTGATGTGTGTTCCTTATATCCATATGTATGTAAATACGGAAAATTCCCTATTGGACATCCCAAACTCCATATTGGAAATACTAAATGTTATTCATTAAATTTACAAAACATAAATGGTCTCATAAAGTGTAAAATATTGCCACCTGAACGTTTGTATCATCCGGTTTTACCGCTGAAGCAAAATAATAAATGTTTACGTTATGCCGTTTATGCAGCGAACAAAGAAATCAAAATAAATTTTGCACACATTCAAAGGATGAAAGAGTCTTAACGGGAACTTGGGTTATCGATGAAGTTATTAAGGCTCTAGAAAAAAATTATAGGATATTGGAGACGTATGAAATATGGGAATACGACGTATCACAATATAATAAACTTAAAAACGCTGAAGGATTATTTAGTAAAATGATGGATAAATTTTTAAAAATAAAACAAGAAGCTTCAGGGTGGCCCAGCAAATGTTGTACTAAAGATCAAAAAGAAAAATATATTGAAGATTTTTTGCAAAACGAAGACATACAGCTCGAATATGAAAAAGTTTTGAACAATCCTGGGTTACGATCATTTGCCAAATTGATGTTAAATTCATGTTGGGGTAAATTCGGACAAAGAGAAAACTTACAAAAAACAAACATTATAAATGAGCCATTTGAGTTGTATGGGATGTTAACTAATGCAGCAATAGAAGTATGCCACATTTTACCTATAAATGAAAGAAATATTGTTATTAACTGGCAATACAAAGAAGAGGTAACAGAATCTTTGTCAACTGTGAATGTCTCTATTGCTGCATTCACAACCGCACAAGCCCGTCTAAAATTGTACACATACTTGGAAAAACTAGATAACCGAGTTTTATATTACGATACAGACTCAATATTTTACATAAGTCGTGAAGGTGAATATGAACCCCATACTGGAGAGTTTATAGGGGATATGACTAATGAATTAGAAAGCTATGGCCAAGGTAGTTATGTTACAGAATTTGTAAGCGGTCCAAAAAATTACGCCTATAAGGTTTTTTCTACAAAAGATAATTCTGAAAAAGTGGTTTGTAAGGTGAAAGGAATTCGCTTAAACTACGACGCTTCACACAAAATCAATTTTGAAACGATGAAGGAAGCTGTTTTAAATTTAAACAATTTTGAAAATATTTCCATACTTTCTGACAATATTCGAAGAACAAAAGAACATGAACTCATTACGGTGTCTGAAACCAAAACATATCAACCAAAATCCGAAAAGCGAAGATTTTTGCCTGATTACAGTTCGTTGCCATTTGGTTATAAAAGAAGAAAAATTACTCAATAAATAGTCATGTAATTTTATAAAACTAAATTTATTATAATAAAATGTTCAAGTAATTTCAAATTAAGTCTTTTTTATTAATCCAGCTGTTATGTTTACTGTCAAATCCCAACCACTTTACAAAAATTTTATTGCCCTGTTTTTTTAGGATTTTTTCTACTAAATAGGCGTCAGAATTTTTAACAGGTGTTAATTCAGGTTCATAAAATTTACCAGATATATCATTACTCTGATAATCACGCAACTCATAAGTAACTGGATATGTATTATGTACTTTAATAACTTTAAAAATTTCAGTAGACCAATTTGCATTATAACCTTTTTCAAATATTCCTTTATATTTACTTATCCTAACATAGTCTCCTACTTTATATTTATGTTTTTGAAAAATTTTAGGCTCTGCATAAAATTTTTTTAAAATAAATTCTTCATTTTCTTCAGAAATTTTTCCAGGTGGTAGCTTGGTTTTTCTATGGGGGGTTGAGTTATATATTTTTAATAAAGACGGTAATATAGTAATCCATTTGTAACTACCCTGTAAGCTAAACTTTCTCCACATCAAATTTTTTAAAGTACGATTAAAGCGTTCCACAATAGACGCCTTAAGATCCGAAAACGTATGGTAATGATTAATTCCTTTCTCCCGCATATAATTTTTGAATTTGATATTAAAAAATTCTTTCCCTTGATCTGAATGAATATTTTTTGGTACAGTTTTACTTCGTTTTATAATAGTTTTAAAAGCTTGTAAAACATTATCAGCAGTTTTATTTTTTACAGGTTCAGCAAATGCGTGCTTAGAAAAGGTATCTATAACAGTTTACATTTATTTTTTCCCTTATTAAACTTTGCATAAGGAATCATTTCAACTAAGTCAATTTGCCATGTATCATTTAAACCTTTTTGTAGAAATCTTCTCCTCCTGTAATTTTTTCGAGCCGGTCTATGAATTTCTGACACTATTTGAGCTCTTGACATATTTTTCGTACCAATTAATCAATTTTGCAACTTCAATTTTGTATTTTTCTATTGTATGGCATTCACAAGTATCAGGTCCAGATGTAGTATCGTCGTACGCCCAAGGGCAAATAGTAAAATGGCTTCCGTGTATCGAACTAGTTAATTGTAATTTATGTTTAAATGTTTTTAAGTAATTGTTTAAATATAAAATTTGATTCTTATGTTCTTCCAAAATAACAGAATCATATACATTTAAAAACTCGTTGACATCCATTTTTAAAATAAGAAAAATAAAAAGGATTCGATTATTTATATAAGCGGTTGCAAATCAATAAAAATGAACAAAGTCAGTATTTTTATATTTAAGCGTGATTCAAATAAAAAACTTTAGTATACATCAATTTATAATCGTAGCAGCATAACTGTAACGAATTTTCCAGTTTTACTAAAGAAATAAAATGGATACTCAATTACCGAGGAGAGATAATGTTTCAATTATGTTAGATAAGGAAGAAGAATCGATTTCGGAACCAAATTCATTTTGCTGGAATTGCTATAAATGTCTTATGCTGTATATGGTATTTTTATATTTGCTTTTTATTATTTTTACAATTACTCATGTTTTAAATAACACAAAAATAATGTAAATAAAAGAAAAAATAAAATACAAGTAACATATTAGTCTAGTAGCATAGTGCTTTTATTTATTTCTAAATATTTTTTTATCTTATTTTTAAGTAAAAATGGAATTTCATAAAACAATCTAGAATAATTACATTGAAAGTTAAATCGATCTAATGGTATATAAATTTCACTTTTTAGTATGATTTCATTGTTTTCTACACATTGTCTTATATATTTCCTTACATAGTCTTTTACACCTTCTTCAGCCTTGTGGTTGTAATCCATTACCAAATGAATAAAATCAATTAGGATATGAAATTCATCCATCTCTTCGCTCCTTAACACGAAAGTTTGTAAATTTTTTGTTTTTATTCCAAATTGTAGACAAGAGACCTTGTTATTTATAAATTATTTATTTATTTATTTTTTATACTTTGTTTGAAATTGCTGATAGAATTCCACCCAATCTTCATAATTTACAAAAATTTCCTTTTTTCCAATACGGTGTATTGAAATGGTTGCTTCTAATAATTCTACGTGGAATCCTATTACTACTTTTACAGTATGTGTTTTGTTTAAAAAATAAGTATACGCCAACAACATGTTTTAAGAAACACTGATTAAGTAGTGCTGATCTAGCTATCTGTTTTTAAACTGCATTTTAATTGAGACATTTCATCTTTTATATAACATAATTTCTAGAAACACATCTCTGAATATTCTGCATTCCAAATATTTTGTGAAATTTTCTTAAAACTATTTGATCATTTTTAATATGGTTGCGTTTCTTAAATTCACGTAAAAAATTATTCATACTTATACCAAAACATATATACCATGCATACACGCAACAGTATTCTCCACAAACTTCTGAAAAGGTGCTTTGTAATTGTTTGTCATTGAAAACAATACATTTATCTTTTAAAAAACTTAAAATTTCCTTTTTATTTGGTAAACCTCCATAAGAATCAAAGTATTCAACACAACCATATTTTGGAATATATATGGCTAACCAATGTTCGCCAGGATCTTTTGCTTTATCAGTATTTATAATTATAAGGGAAGATCTTTCAAGGTTTTTTGATATTTGATCTAAAGCAAATACACCTCTAAATTTTTTTCTTGTATATTTATTGCAATTTAAATATTTTATAATATCTAAAGTATTCATAAATTTAATTCACTTAAATCATAAACTGTACTGTTTTCTTTAATGTAATGCGAAATGAAATCTTTTTTGATTTTTCCGTTAGTCAATATCACATTGAATTTTTTTAATATTTCTTTAAGTTCATAGCTTATATTGTCATTAATCAAAGTTCCAAACGAATAGTATTCAAAATTTTCATATATTAGTTCCTTAGTTGGAAATTTGTAAGAAAACTCCTTTACAATTTTTTTTTGCATTTTTCTTGAATCCCAACTAAGCAAATATCTTTTACAAATAAGGTATTCTTGTCGTCACAACAAAACGTTATATCAACAAGTGCATAAGACGATGACATCATCTTGAATATTAAAACCATTTATGTAATTGTTCTATTTATAGGTTTGTGAAAATATTTCTATTTTTGTCAATTTCAGCACTTGCTTCAAATTCTCCATAGACAATAGCAGTCAATACAGATGATTGCGCTTTAGATAACCTTGCCTTAATTCTAATTGTACCTTGATTAAATAGACCCTGACATATCTCATTTCCTGATGCATCTGGTGTCAAATCGAAAGCCAAGATGAAAAATCCACTACTAAACATAGATTTTGATATTTGATGTCCTTTGTCATTATGATAAATTCCTGTACCAGAAAAAAGTGTATAATATGCACGAGTATGACAATTATTTTCATCTGAAAAACTTGTTTCAATTGCTGTGTTTGGTACTTGTACACCATTTACATACAATACAAACTGGGACATATCAAAATGTCGAAAATTATATGGATTTTTTGATCTTTTCCAGAGTAGCCAACATTTTCTGTAAGGCAAAAAATTATGGTGTTGGGTAATTGCCCAATGAAGACATTATCAAGTGAAATAGTTGATGTATTAGAAGGAATTGTAAAACTTTTTACTTCAACACGCTTGTAATTGTACTTGGCATTAGATTTTTCTAGAACAGCATTAACGGCTAGTAGTACACTTGGGTTTATTGTTACGTGCTTCACAAATAATGTAGCTTCCAAAATTTTTAACTGAGATTCATCAGCATCTTCTGCAAAAATATAAAAATCTGGTTTTTCAAGTGTTAAAGTAATTCTCACATCAACGTTGTTTATTAAAAGAGTCGGTTGGTTAAACATATCCAAATGTAGTTTACCCATTAGCTCTACGATATTGCTGTTGTGATAAAGTTTTTGACGTTCTTTTGATCCATTATTATCTGGTTTTGCTATGTTTGGTTTATCTAAACACCATCCAGCACACTCTAAATGAGTAGTAGCGGCATCCGTACCATAATTTAATAATGATTCAATGTATGCTCTGTAATGATAATTTCCATCTGACGGGGTAATACTTTTTCCGTTAAATTGAACATTACACTATTTTATTATTGAGTGTAGAAGATTATTCACTACGCTTGGTTGGGGCAATGTTTTTCCGTCGGCACCTTTGTCGTTATTCCAATGGTTTCCATCTTTTTTAACAATTTGTACCTTTAATCTAAGATATGTAGAAGATAAATCTTTGTATGTATCACCATGACCTAATGAGACAAATTCAATAGTTGATGGATTATCTAAAGAAGCAATAGGATTGTATGAAACTTCCTCAGATCTTAAAATACTAGATTGAATTGGCTTTGTTCTAAAAATATCCAATACTGATTTCATGACATTCAATCATAATTAATCAAAAATATCAACTTTTTTTCTTTTGCTATTAACTTTTTGTCGCTTTGAAGCAAAATAGTCGATTTTTTTAATGAGGCGCCTTTTTATAGTTTTTCTTTTTCTTTTTCCAGATCCATACATTTCGTTTAATTTGCAAACTGCTCCACGTCTCACATTTTTTAAAATTTCCTTACCCCGATCCTGAACTACTTCTCTTATATTTGCTCCAGTTGCAATATCAGATAGAGCATTCATACTGGAATTAATTGCTTCATTTTTCAATATATTAGCTCCGGAGACAAACAAAGGTTTCAAATATTTAAAAAGCCCCCCAAAAAAACTTCCCAATCCTCGACCTCTTTGATAGGCAAGGGCAGAGTGAAGTAAGGGGGCCGATATCATCAAGCCCTTTACCAGATTGAACTAAATAATACTTATAATACAATCGTTCCATAATATAATAGAAAAATAATATAATTTTTGCTTAATACCTTTTATTTATACTTTTTTGAAATGTAATACAATTTTTGTAGGGATATTACTATTGGAAAAATTTATTTGTTTACCATATTTATCACATAACATAATAGAAATATTATCAAAAAATTTATTTTCAACTGGAAAATAATGAATATTTTTAAATTCAAAAAAATTATTTTCGTATGTATTCTTTATTATTATTGTTCGTAAACACCTCAAAGTATTGTCACCGACAATTTGTGGTTCTATAATGTCACTGTATACAAACATAATATCTGATTTATTTACTGGTATAAAATATAAGGTTTCTAAATAAGACTTGTACAATTGCACAATTCTGTCTTTATATTTTTTAAAATCGGGGTATTTTATTAAAATTTGATAAAAACATTCTTTGATAAAAACATCAATTGACCAATTGGTTTTGACACCTATTTTTATGTCAACTTCTGGATCGCTGACACATATTTTAACCACTTCACCAGTGTGTTCAGTCGGTTCTTCAGATTTCGTGTAACTTGAGTTCCTTGAAATATAATCAAAAATTAGCCATATAAGTTGACGCTCACATTCCTTTTTTGTATATCCTGCATCCGGTTCTATATTTTGTATAAGTGTAGGTAAAACAAAAGTTTTCCAATCACAATTGATTTGTTCTTTCCTATATGGAATATAAGTTGTACCTATGTTTTCATATTTTTTTTTGTACTTCCAATCGTAATTGCAATTCTTTTTTCGTCGTTTTCTCCGTAAATGGATGATACATAATCATTTACATACACTTGTGAAATTCCAACTTTCCATTTTCATCAAGGGCAAATTGTTTATTTAATTTATTAGTAAAAGCTGCCAATGTGTTTTCAGGATAGTAATTAATAGACGAGTCACTTAGTAAAGTTACATAAAATTCATCATTTACCTGTAAGTTGTCCATGTGCTTGTCGATTTACTTTTACGTATGGGAAAATCAAGTTGTGTTTGTGTGTCACCTGCTTTAGCTGATCGTAAAACACGTCTTTGAGATTTTTCTGCGCTTTTGCTATTTATAGTTTTTTCTTTTTTTGTAGGAGGACTTGGACTGTCTAGAGGAACCGTTATAATATCTCCACTATCAGTTTCGTACATCTGAAAATTTTGATTTCTGATAGACTTACGTTTTCTAAGACGTTCACCAGCTGATGCAGCAGAAAGCGTTGTCGTAAAAACATTTTCATGCAATTCATTATCAAATACATCGTCTGGTTCTTTTTCGAATATTTCCTCCTCGGGGAACTGTATTTTAGCATCCTTAAATTCCACAAAATTTGCTTGGGTGTCTGTGTTTTTAAAAACAGTTTTTGGACGAGTTTGAGTACTCTTTGTTTCTGTAAGTTTGGGCTCGTACGACTGTGCTGTAATGTTTTTTGGAACAGTTCTACTTTTGTTCCTTATTTTAAACAGGTTTTGACGATATAAATACCACTTTTGGATATCAGTCAAATTTTTATTCAGTAGAATATTTTTCATCTTTTTATTTAACTCATTTAGCTCGACATCAGAATTTTGTTTTAGTTTTTCATAAATTTCAGGTTTTATTATTACCATTTTATTGAACATTGCGCTATTCATTTTAAGAAACGTCCTATTATTCCAGACAATATGGCTCCGAGAAGGCTTGGTAAAAATCCCCCTTTTTGAATAATTATTTTTCGTTTATTATTTATAGATTTTTTATTGGAGGTTAACGCCCGTAACTCTTTTTTATACTTCCTTTGTTGATTCGTTACTTTTTTATTAAGATTGCAATTTCCTTTTAATATATTCAAAGCTATTTCACAAAATGTTTTTATTACTTCTGGTTCACAATGCTTAATGATAATTCTTTGAAACCTTGGTTTAGAATTTTTTAATAGGTGCAATATATGTCGGTTGGTTTTCAAACGTCTCATATTCTTGTGCTAATTGCTCTAACTGATCTTTTTTACAAAAACATAAATTTAGACCAAACAAATCACTTCTTAATCTAAAAAGATCGTTGACTTCTTGAGTGAGATCTAATAATATATATCCATATGGTTGTGATGTTACCTCATTATATACTTTTTCGAATTCTTTAACCTGATTCGGATATATTTGTCTGGCCAAAGGTAATATTTGTGATTTATCTCTAGGGTTTTTGAAAAATACTAAATATTTACAATTTAATGAAATATCTCTGGAAAATTTTCCTTGATGAAATAGATTTTGTGTTACAAAAATTACAGACAAATTTCTGTGATGTGAACCTCTAGTAAATAACTCACATATTCGTTTGTCCTGTGTACTTAACATCATATCGTCTAATACTATTAATATAGGTTCATGATTATCATTTATGTCTGGAACAGTAACATAATGCTCAAGCCGTTCTATATTTTTGAGAACAGCATTTTTATCAGGATTACACCAAATTATTTTTTCAACACAAGGTTTTATATCGTTTTTATTATTTTTTAAGAGATTATGTATAAAAGTGGTTTTCCCACAGCACGATGGACCGGCCACCATCATTGTAAATGGGTGAAAAAACATAATGAAAATAAAAGTTGATCTTGTAACCTACATATATTTATAACATAAAACATGACAATTGGTCAAAATATTATATAAACCTAGTAACCTCTTCAGTACTTTTATTTTCATTTAAACTTTCATTGAGGACAAGCACTTGTTTTCAATATGAGCGGACAGATTTTTATTGTCGACCTTCAATTTGTACAAGGAAATGAAAAACACTATTTTGTAAAAGAATTAGCTTTACTTGAAAAAGGAAGCATGATCCCCATGGTGTATTATTTTAAATCTCCATATTCTGAACACGAACTTACCCAAAAATCAAAATATAATGTTCAATATTGTGAAGATAATATAAATGGATTAAAGTGGAATAGCGGAAATATAGAATATTCACAAGTACCACATATTATTAAGCAAATTTTACAATCAGCTGAAAAGATTTATGTAAAGGGCATTCAAAAAAAGGTATTCTTACAACAGTTCATTGACAACTCCAAAATAGAGGATTTAACAGAAAGTATGCCATCATTATTACAAATTGAAAACTATAAGTCTTTATGCCCTATTGCTGCACATAATGGAATTAAAAAATTAAGATGTGCTGTAAAAAATGCAATAAACATTTACATACATTTGATAAAGGAAAAAATACTGAATTAACTACATAATAAAAATATGAAAACAAAAGTTCACTTTTACTTGAAATTAAAAATTCATTATATGTATGCATGGGATTTTGCTTACAGAATTGCTCGAAAAGGAATATACGATAAGCTTGCACGAGGTAGGAACCGGTTTCAAAGACGTATACAAATATTTGAACCAGTGATATCTGCAATTCTAACCTGTAGTCATCGAAAAAAAATATTTAAAGAAAGATTCCAAGAACAAATATGTACTATATATAATTATATTAAAGAAAACGTAAAAAAAAAAAAAAAAATGTGTTTTGTAATTTATAGGTATATATATACGTTCTATAGAACATTCTACTTTAAGAAAAATACAAATGCGTAACTAGTTTTTTTTTTTTTGTATTTAAGTACAATCAAATGAAAAGAAAATGAAAACAAGAATTTGTTTTTATTTTTTACGCAACTATTTGCATCAACAACAACAAATTTCATGCATCATGTTTTTCTTATGCAAAAGTAAGTAATAAGACATTCCTGCTATTTCTTAATTATGCATAGTAAAAACAAAAACAATGCGGTGCGCAAGCAACTAGATACAATAACAAGAACTAAGGTAGAAGGAAAATAAAAATTATAGGTACCTCAATGTAAATAAAACAAGTTTTTTCCTTTTTTACTACCAAGGTAAAATTAAAAATACGTACTTTCTGATATTTCTGATTACCTAATACTATTTTTAAAATATTTAATTTAAATTTCCTTAACTGCTGGATAACTCCGGCAAAGGAAATTCACATGTAAACAAATCATGCAAAGTCTCAAGTACGCTGAACTCGGACAAGTAAACAACTTGCTTTGCAACCTTTGACCTCATTGACCTGGCGGCCACCTCAGCTTCGTACATTCATATGTATATGGGTCATGACATACTCAAACAAGTCATCTACTTATACCAGGAAATAAACGACCCGTTATACAGGTCATGACACACTTTAGCAGGTCATCTACCTATACTAGGAAATAAGAAAGTGAAAGTGGGTCGTGCGATATGGGCTGATTTTTTCCCATCCCAGAGTGCCAGAATACCTACTGAAATCCAAAACATTTTTCGTAGTCAATTGCTATATACCGCCTAACTCAAGTAATGCGAAATTTTCTTCGGCAATTGATTATTTATGCAATTCGTTTAACCCTGAGGATGAGGTTTTTGTTTTCGGAGATTTTAATCTCCCCAAAATTAGGTGAATGACTCATCATGAGGAACCATTTTTGATATCAATTGACTGTTCTAGTGTCCTTCTAGTCCTTTATAGATACCTTTCATCTAAATAATTTGCAACAAATATCGTCAATAACAAACCATCAATCAAGGCAACTGGATCTTGTCTTTATTTCCAATTGGTACAATTGTTTACCTACAACTGTCCCGGATCCGTTGGTTAACGTTGATATCTGTCATCCTTCGATTCCTTTCTCTTATTGCATTGACGATCAATCATCTATTGACGAGACCCTTTTCTATCGTTTTGATTTTAAAAAGGCGAATTTCGCATTGTTAAATTTCTTTTCTACTTACGACTTCTCTTCGGTATTTAACTTTACTGATATTGAGTCTATGGCGGGTAAGTTTTACGAAATCATTTTTGCTGCATTTGAATTCTTTATTCCAGTGTTGAAAACTAAAGATACTGGCTCTGGCCCTCCATGGTTTTCGCAAGAGTTGAGGATACTTCGCAACAAAAAGAATAAGCTGTGGCGCAAATATCTCTCCACTAAAGGCCACAGGAACTATGATAATTTCCGATTGTCGTATGATCAATTTAAATTAGCAGCAAAAGAACGTTACGACTGCTATATCTATAAGACTTCGGATAACTTAATACGTAATCCCAAAGTCTTTTGGAAGTTCACAAACCATAAGAGAAAAAGTGATAGTTATCCAACCTTCTTGAAATTCGGCGGGAATACAAATAATAATTCCCAAATTATTTCCGAATTTTTTCGTAGCTTTTTCGCCGAATCTTACTCTTCTTCATCTTTTCAATTAAATGTCGACAACTTCCGGGACATTGATAACGATCCTAAGACTACCTTTACAAATTTTGTCACGAACTCTGTTGCGGTTGAAGAAAAACAATAAAAATGACGTGTCAAACTATCGTCCCATACCTAAACTGTCGGCAATTCATAAGGTTTTTGAGTTGATGGTATATGACAATATTTATTTCCATTTTATACCATTCATTAATGCGCGTCAATTTTCTCAAATAATATATAAATAATCAGACGGACGTAATTTACACAGAGTTTAGCAAAGCCTTTGACGTACTACCACATGAAATTATTATTTTGAAATTGAAACTCTTAGAACTCCCTCACAACTTCTTATTCTGGATAAAGTCATATCTCTCTGGCAGGACTTATAGTCCTCTTTCGTTCAGCAATTCCCTCGCCTCGTTCATCTAATTCTGGAGTACCCCAGGGTAGTCACTTAGGTCCATTGTTGTTCATAATTTAAATTAATGATGTTGTTTCCATCCTAACGCATAGTGAGGTATTAATATATGCTGATGACATGAAAATTTAAAAAAAAATATGCTCCACAAATAATGCGTTGTGTCTTCAGAAAGATCTTAACCGCTTCTACGGCTGGTGCTCAAGTAACAACCTAAAAATCAATGTAAGTAAATGTGCAGAAATATGCTACTCTAGGCAAAAACGGCCATTTTCTACAAACTATACTTTGAATGGCCAAGCTCTTAGTCGAGTTAATTTAATAATGGACCTGGGTGTTTGCTTCGATAGCAAGTTATTATTTATAAACCACTATAATCTTCTCATATGCAGATCGAGCTCGATGTTAGGTTTCATTAAACGCTGGTCAAAGGAGTTTAATGATCCTTATGTTTTAAAATCACTCTACACATGCCTGGTCCGTCCTCATCTTGAATATGCTTCACAAGTATGATCACCCTATTACGATATACATATTAATAGGATTGAGTCTATTCAAAAAAAATTTTTTGAGGTTCGCACTGCGCCTTCCTCCTTGGGAAGACTCCATCGTTCTTCCGCCTTAAGAGCACAGACTCAAATTAATTGACCTACCCTGGGTAAAAGACGTGACGTCGCGGATTTGTTATTCATTTTTCATTTTATGAAAACTGACTTAATCCACCCCGATATTTTAAATAAAATTGTGATTAATTCCAACCCTAGGTCTCGTTCCCCGGTTCCTTTTCATAAGACCCTTTATGGGAAACATGAAACTGTCAGCAGAACGCTGCGTTTATGCAACAAATACAAACACAGACTTGACTTTTCACTGAAGAAAGACACGATGAAAAAGCTTCTATTTACTTATAGTTAAGTATTATAACTTTTTGCCTTATTTTAACAAAAATTATTGTTGTCGTATTATTGTTCTAGCTTTTCATTGTTTGTATTCATATTTAATGGAATATTATTACTAATAAGTTTTATCTGGTATAATTTTTAAATTTAATTTTTAAGTCAAAAATTTTTTCTGTCTAAAAAATATGTATCTGTATATGCATTCTTTAATTTTAAGTTATGTAAAATGTTTGAGCTACACATAAATAAATAAATAAGGGAAATTCAAGGTACTGCGTAGCCTAGTGGGCAGCATAGTAGTCTGATAGCTAGAAGGTTATTAGATCAATGCTTGCCTGGGATGTTGTCGTATTTTTCTTTTTTTGGATTATTTTAAAATTTTTTTTTTTATTTTGTTTAAATTTTTTGTTTTATTTTTTTTAATATATAACAGATAAATATTATTATAAAAGTTTAAAGAAAATTTCCAAAAAAATGTTGTTATAATAGTTAAGTACATAAATATGTATGTACATTTTTTTATATAATGCTTATATAAAATATTATATAAATAATATTTTATATAATTCCTAACTAATTTTTTTAAGGTTTCTATGGGAATTGAATAATATTCAAACCTGTGGTTTGGCATATAGAAACATAATTATTAAATCATGGGGGTAACATACAAAAATAAATTTTTCAAATAAAAAAAGGTTTAGGCATAAATAAAATAATATTTTTATTCAAATATATGTATGTACATGAACATTTTAAAATTTTTCAAAAAATTAGAAATAAAATTTTAAACACAAACACACATAATTACGAATGTATACCTATTTTTTTAAAGCTGCGGGTGAACATATAGAAATAAATTTTTCAAATAAAGAAAAGGTTTAGGCAAAAATAAAATAATAATTGTATTCAAAAATATGTATAAACATATGAATGTATTAGAATTTAGCATTTTACAGTTTTTCGCTTGGAACAATAAAAATAAAATTTTAACTACATACGTACATATATTCCGTACGCATATTTTTTTAAAGCATGCTTACGAAAGATGATGTTCAAAACAATGACAAATGAAGCATTAATATTCAGATGCCACACAACATCTGATGTCTTTGATAAAGGCTGACATTTATTTACGTTAAGTTTATTTCGATTTTTTAAACCAAAAATATGTGAAATCATTATATTTTCAAATATTATTTATTTCTCGATTTGTGTTTCTAATAATAACGTAAAACGTATCATTTATTTCTTGGTTTGTGTTTCTAATTATATAAAGTACAAAAGAAAAATATAAAATTTTTTTCAGAAAATCTTAAAATAGAGCTATTTCGGGGCTAAAAAGTTCCAATGCCAGATTTTTCTGGGACCCTAGAGGCAAAACCCTATCTGAAGGCTTTTCTTATGTCTCTATCTCTTCTAGAAGTACCCGTACTTTTTGACACCTGAGAAATAGCGATATATATATAATAATGTCAAATAATTTAACCAGTGTATTTTTAATTTCAAATATAACATAAATTAAAAATAAAGAAATTTTGAGTGCTCCACAGCGGCATTTTAGATAATAAAAAAATACGAAATTTGCATTCTCCGACCGTGAGAACATTTTTTAGGTCTACGAACCCCACCTATTTGAAATTTCGGAAAGAGAGATTATATGAAATCTAAATTTTGAAAATATTTTATAAAATTTTATGTGGATATATATGGTGTAAAATAAAATTTAAATTAAATTTGAAATTAAATGAAATATAATGTACAAATTAAAATAGTGTAAAGAAAATAGGGTAAAGAAAACAGAAAGCACAAATTTTTTTTTCAGAATTAACAATTAAGAATTTTCATAAAAGAAATTGTGACTGGTCGATTTGGCGCGAAGATTAAAAAGTAACCGGAGAAAGAGGAGGAAACGGTACCTGCAATAAAATCCAGTTAAATGGGATGGTACATTACAAAAGGTGATATTTAAGTCGTTCCAATTTTTGTTTTTCGATACTGCAAGTTATTTTATATTAAAAAATAATTTTTATTGTGTTTGCTAACAAGTATAAAAAAAATAATATTTTTTATTGAATAGAAATAACTAGATAAAAATAGTTAAAAATAAATATTTTTTTATTAGAATAAAAGAGAAGAATTTTTTGTGACACGATGAATAATTTTATTAAGCTACAGATGGTGGAAAAATCCACATTAGAGAATTTAGTCTCAAAGCTTAAGGCATAGAGTAGAGAGGTGAAGTCGAAAAATTATTTTGAGGAGGTTCTGCTTGAAATAGGAAAGCTGTGAAGTGTTTTCAGTGAAAGACGTACCAAAATTTTGTTTATATTCTTTGACATTAAGAAATTTGAAGCGTCTAATTACACCAAAAATGCAGAAGAATAAGGTAGAACCAATCAGACTTTTAATAACTCACTGGTAACACAGGGTGCTACTTTAAAATTGCCCAAGATCTCGGTACATAAACTTAATGGAGATTATAGGAAATGGCCGGATGACAAAAATCACGAGGACCTTGACCTCGCAGATAACATATGTCTAATATCTAGCAATCAAGAAGATGCGCAGTCCAAATTGAATCATCTGCAGCTAGGATCCCGAAATATTGGCCCAGAAATTAATACCAACAAAACCAAAGCAATGTACATACACCTTGTATATGACAATCCAATCAAACTAGATGGCCAATTTGAGTGCACAACTAACTTCTGTTATTTAGGAAGTATCATCACGCCAACAGGCGGTACTAATGAAGATGTGCAGAATAGGCTAGATCAAGCTAGAACAGCCTTCGGCAGACCCCGTCCCATATGCAACAGCTCGCAAATATCTAGACATACCAAGTTGAGTATATTCAAATCATGTGTAAAATCACCAACTCCGTCAAGAATATATTACAAGTCTTTATAAATAAACAACTAAGAATTATATACCGAATATTCTGGCCAAAGAGAATTAGGAACAAAGACTTGTGGCAAATAACAAATAAAAATTCTATAGTGAAGCAAATCACATGAAGAAAATGGTATTGGATTGGTCATACATTATGAAGAGAAAACTGCATAACAAGAATGGCGCTGAACTGGAATTCTCTAGCGGGGTGCAGGCCAACAGATAGACCCAGAACAACATTTAGAAAACCAGTGCTGCAGGAGCTAAATAGATACGAAATCTCGTGGATGAACAAGAAGAACTAGCGATGAACGAAGAAGAATGGAAACTTCAAGTTGAAACCCTAAGCTCCCAAATTATGGAGTAACACGAATAAAAAAGCAAAAAAAAATAGGAAATGGCCAGCTTTCTTTGATCTCTTTAAATCCCTTGGATCCACTTGGTCACCAACAGGCACAACAACAAAAGAGTACTGATGAATTATCAGCTTAAGTTTCTTTTTCTTACTTTTGTCACAAAAACTACACGAAACTACTGAGGTAACTATCGTAGGGTCATTGTATGTCACATCTTGGGCATCACGATCCAGATTCTGGCTGCTGGAACGCATGCACTATGGGAACAAAGTGTTGAGCAAGCACAAAGGAACTTCCCTCATGGAAAAATTTAGCTTAATTTTTAGAAATCAGATTAAAGACTTTAGAGGCTTTACTTACCAGAAGCACTAAAAAGGCAGATACCCAGAAACCATTTAATAAATCCAAACCTCAAATTTCCAGGTCCTATGTGCAGTGAGGCGCATGCTACAAAAAAGTGTAACAGATTTATGCCTTTGTTTATGCTAAAGCGAATACAGGTCGCACGCACGAAAAATTTGTGTTTGAATTGCCTACGAGAAAATTATAGAATAGTTAATTGTCCCATCATTACGAATTGTAGCCACTGTCATAAGCGACATAATTCCTTGCTAAACCTGATGAGTTATTAAACATGTTACCTTAAACATGTTATATTCATATCATAAACAAGCCGAAACGAACTACGATATTGTTAGCTGCTATATTGTATCGAATTTGGTAAGTCGAATGGGAAGGTAGATATCATAATTCAGTTAAAAGGCTTTCAAGTCAACTGCACTGATATTATCAAAACTAACACATCTCTTACCTAGCAAAAAATATCAAAAATGACATGGCCTCACTTAGAAAATTTAAATTTAGCCGATCTAAATTATTATCAATCTGGAAAGGTGGATATTCTCAAAGGAGCTGATTTATATCCAGAAATTATACTGGAAGGTGTAAAAAAGGGAAAATATAACCAACAAATAGCTCAACAGACTATTTTTGAATGGATCATATCTGGACATGTGAAACAGTTGGGACCTTCAACAACAAACTAATTTAAATAATTCTATCAAGAAATTTTGTCGAATCAAGAAAATGACTGATGCGAAATTTGTCTCTAAGGAGGAACTCAAATGCGAAGAACATTTCAAAGGAACACACAAACGGTTAAAACATGGAACATACGAAAGAATTACCACTAAATGATGAGGGCATTCTGAGTCCATCGAGATTTACAGCAATATCTCGTTTATCAATTTGAGAGGTCTGAAGCATTCAGAGGAAACTGCGGCAAGTGTCTAAATGAATATATGGAACTAAGTCGCATGGTTAAAGTCAAAAAAGATCAATGTGCAGTTTCTCATTGTTGTTGTTAGTAGTGGTGTCATTGGTAAGAAAACACTTATTTTTGTCTTGTTGAAAATTAAAATTACTTCGGATAACATAATTTTACTAGAACCGGAGTTTTTTTTTGAGCAAAATGAGTTTGGGTTTGATAAAATGCAGCATGCAACCAAATATTTTACATGATCTTTTTTTGTTTGTATAATAACAGATTTACTAGAAAGGGGTGGTACTTTGCAAAAGGTGATATTTAAGTCGTTCCAATTTTTGTCTTTTCATATATAAAGTAACTTATATTGAAAAATAATTTTTATTGGGTTTGCTAACAAGTATAAAAAAAAAATACTTTTTATTGAATAGAAATAACTAGATAAAAATACTTAAAAAATAAGCGTTTAAATTTAAATAAAATATTTTAAAAAGCTTGGAACACATATCAAAAAACCAATCGTAATTTACTTAGGCTAAATTTGTTTTTGTTAAAGAATTGTAAATTCAAATTACAATTTATTTCCTATACCGTACTAAAAATGTTCTCTATTTAAAATTAACAATAAAATGAAATAATATTTTCTTATAATATAACGACTATATAGAAGTGCTTAAATTAGTGATATTGTATATTGGCTTTATAAATCCTGAAACAGAGGTATATGCATATACACATCTGTATTCTATTTTTTACCGACCGTATTGCGTATACAATGGGTAGGTTATGTGATGGCAACAAATTTTGCATATCTGATTTTCGTTGGGAATGCAATTCTCCATAGTAGGGAAGTGTAAATCATCTCATTTTAGCAACCTGTCCGTCTGTCGGTCTGGGTGTGGACGCGTTTTCAACCGATTTATTTGAAATTTCATATATAAGCTTTGCCAGAGCGTCTGCGAAAACTCCTAACTTTTGGAAGACATCAGGCATCAACAACTGGACGTTGAATACGGGCCAAATATACATTTTTGTGTATATAAAGAGAAATAATCAACCGATTTCATTGAAATTTAATATTTAAATTCCTCGTATTAAAACAATGAATATAAATTTTTTGTAAAGATCAGGACTCGAAAATTTCTTGAAGGAGGAATTTCTTGAAATTTGATATTCGAGCTCTTGTTGTTACAGAAACTAACTGGCGGGCATTTCAGGGAATTCGGATAGCATGAAGCGAAACTGTAGTATTAGCCAAATTTACATTTTTCTAGGTATGTTAATTATAAGCTGACTAATGTCCTAAAAATTGAAAAAAGTATTTAACAGACATTTTTATACCCTGCACTTCGTGAAGTACCCAGAAGCCATTTAATAAATCCAGGTCTCAAATTTCCAGACCCTATGTGCAGTGAGGCGCATGCTACAAAAAAGTGTAACAGATTTATTTATTTTTTTGTTTCGGCTTTATTTATGCTAAAGCGAATACAGGTCGCACGCACGAAAAATTTGTGTTTGAATTGCCTACGAGAAAACCATGGAATAGTTAATTGTACCAGCGTTACGAATTGTAATTGTCATAAACGACATTATTTCTTCCTAGACCTAGCAAATACAAAAAATTTACAAAATATTACGAAAAGAAATACAACAGCGAATCAGAATCAAACTACACTTGCACATTTAAGTAACATTAGTAGCCTTTCAGCGGCTTCTGGACTTTCGGCTGAGGCTAACTCATCATCTTTCCGCTAATATTCATATCATAAACATGTCGAAACGAACTATGATATTGTTAGCTGCCATATAGTGTTGAATCTGGAAAGGTGAATATTCTCAAAGGAGCTGATTTATATCCAGAAATTATACTGGAAGGTGTAAAAAATGGAAAATATAACCAACAAATAGCTCAACAGACTATTTTTGAATGGATCATATCTGGACATGTGAAACAGTTGGGACCTTCAACAACAAACTGATTTAAATAATTCTATCAAGAAATTTTGGGGAATCAAAGAAATGACTGATGCGAAATTTGTCTCTAAGGAGGAACTCAAATGCGAAGAACATTTCAAAGGTACACAGAAACGGTTAAAACATGGAACATACAAAGTAGAATTACCACTGAATGATGAGGGCATTCTGGGTCCATCAAGATTTACAGCAATATCTCGTTTATCGATTTGAAAGGTCTGAAGCATTCAGAGAAAACTACGGCAAGTGTCTAAATGAATATATGGAACTAAGTCGCAAGGTTAAAGTCAAAAAAGATCAACAATTGGATTTTTTCCCGCAGTGTGCAGTTTCTCATTGTTGTTGTTAGTAGTGGTGTCATTGGTAAGAAAACACTTATTTTTGTCTTGTTTAAAATTAAAATTACTTCGGATAACATAATTTTACTAGAACCGGAGTTTTTTTTTGAGCAAAATGAGTTTGTGTTTGATAAAATGCAGCATGCAACCAAATATTTTACATCATCTTTTTTTGTTTGTATAATAACAGATTTCCTAGAAATGATGAAATGAAATATAACATATTTCGCTTTATAAAGTGAAGATTGGTCAACAAAAAAATGTGTGAATGTATGAATTCAGTAAGAAAAATACAATATTGGTGTGAGTTATTTAAACAATATTTTGTTTTAAAATGTATTAGTATGTGAAACTCAATTAATGAATGTTCATATGAATATAGTTCATAAAATATTGTGATTTTAAAATACTTATAAATATTTGCAATTTATAAAATAAATTTATTCAAGCAGAAAAAAATCTGATATGGTCAGCACATAACCCACTGTAATGTGTTTTGTCTATTTAAGTGAAAGTGTTACAGAATATTATAAAAATGTCTGTTAAATACTTCTTTCCAAGTTTTACCTAAACAAATGTAAATTTGTACATTTACTCTTAGTAAAATTTCGCTTTGAGCTGCGCCAATTCCTTGAAATGCTCGCCAGTTAGTTTCGGTAACAGCCAGAACTCAAATATCAAATTTCAAGAAATTCCAACAATTTGTTCCGTAGATATGGTGAAAAATGTAAAATCGGCCCGCAGATCAGTTTTCGAGCCTTGATCTTTCCAAAAAATTTATATGCTCCTTGTTTTAACTAGATGAATTAAAATATTAAATTTCAATGAAATCGGTTGATTATTTCTCTTTATATACGCAAAAATGTATATTTGGCCTATAGTAAACGTCCAGTTGCTGGCACCTGATTTCTTCCAAAAGTTAGGAAGTATTACGGACGGTCGAGCTGAGCTTATACATATATAAAATTTCAAGTAAATCTATTGAATATTTTGCCATGGTCGAGATAAACTTACATGTAAAATTTCATCAAAATCGATTGAGCTGAACTTGAGATTCACGCGTCCACACAAAGACCGACAGACCGACAGGTCTAAAAAGAGTTGATTTACACTTCCCTACTATGGAGAAGTGCATTCCCACCGAAAACTCGATATACAAAATTTTTTGCCATCACATAATCTACCTATTGTATACGCAATACGATCGGTAAAAATAGAATACAGTTATGTATATGCATATACCTCTGTTTCAGGATTTATAGAGCCGATATACAATATCACTAATTTAAGCACTCCTAAATAGTTGTTATATTACAAAAAAAAAATTAATTCATTTTATTGTTAATTTTAAATAGAGAATATTTTTAGAACGGTATAGGAAATAAATTGTAACTTGAATTTACAATTCTTTAACAAAAACAGATTTAGCCCGTATTATTACCTAAGTATCTTAATATCTGACCATTGGTGCAGTGGTTATGGCACCGGTCCTTTAACCGAAGGGTCTCGGGTTCAAACCCCGGCCAGGTCACTATAAAAATTATATTAAGTAATTTTTAAATATTCCTAATATTCGATATTAAAAAAAAAAAAACTGAGAAAAAATAAAGAGTAAATATTAATAACCTCAAATAAATTAATATAAATAAAAACTGCGGCAAGCTAGTCACCTACCTAGTTAAACCATATGACGCTATGAAACTAGTGCATGAGAAATCATGCACTACCCCTGTGCTCCTTCTATGAGTAAACAAAGGACAAAAAAAAAAAAAAATTACCTAAGTAAATTACGATTGGTTTTTTAATATTCCAAGTTTTTTTTAATATTTTATTTAAATTTAAACGCTTATTTTTTTAACTGTTTTTATCTAGTTATTTCTATTCAACAAAAAATATTATTTTTTTATACTTGTTAGCAAACCCAATAAAAATTACTTTTTAATATAAAATAACCAGCAATATGAAAAAACAAAAATTGGAACGACTCAAATATCACCTTTTGTAATGTACCACTCCATTTAACTGGATTTTATTGCAGGTACCGCTTCCTCCTCTTTCTCAGGTCAATTTTGTATCTTCGTGCCAAACCGACCAGTCAGAGTTAATTCTGAAAAATATTGTTCTTTCTGTTTACTTTGCCTTTTTACACTATTTTAATTTTTACACTATATTTAATTTAATTTCAAATTTAAGTTAAATTTTATTTTACACTATATATATTCACACAAAATTTTATAAATAATTTTGAAAATATAGATTTCATATAATCTCTCTTCTCTCAAATAGGTCCGGCTCGTAGGCCCAAAAAATGTTCTCACGGTCGGAGAATGCAAATTTCGTATTTTTTTGTTTCCGTAAATGTCGCTGTGGAGCACACAAAATTTCTTTATTTTTAATTAATGTTATATTTGAAATTAAAAATACACTGGTTAAATTATTTCACATTAATTAATAATTTTATTTAAAAGCGTAAAATCATTGTTATGCTATTGAATTTTTTCCAACTTTCAACTTTTTTACAATTAGAAATTATATACATATATGCGTATTTTTACAATTAAAATTTAATTTTCTATGAAAAATGATACGTTCTCGAAAGTACTATTGCGATCCTCTTTAGTGCCATCCTCCCTCTTATATAAGTTTTGCATATCCAGCTAAATTAAAGGTAACGTTAAAGTTGAATGCACTTTTGAACGTGAAAAAATATTAAATAGTATTATTCAATTGAAGTGCATTTATTATTGTAAATGTATTGCTTATGCAATATTAACAATAACTAAAAAATAGATGGATATATTATATGAAAGTAATAGTTCGGTAACAAATAGAATAAGAATATAATGCAAAGCCAACGAATTAGAAATATTAAAGGAAGGAGCATCTTGAAAAAACAAACAAGCCAAATTCTTTCTAGTAGTCTCTTTCTGTGTTCCGAGCATTGTCAAAATCGTAAAGGAGCATATCTATTTTATTTTCTTGTCTGCCCTCTACTATAAAATATGTATGATTTGTAAAAACGATAAGTTAAAAATGTTTTTTAAAGTAAAAACTAAAAAATATTTAAAAATATTTTTCCATTCTAGATGTCAGTGAAAAAAAGCAAATTTAATTTTGTTTAAATTTATTTTTACCGACCGTATTGTGTATACAATTGGTAGGTTATGTAGTGGCAAAAAATTTTGCATATCGAGTTTTCGGTGGGAATGCACTTCTCCATAGTAGGGAAGTGTAAGTAAACTATTTTTAGCAACCTGTCGGTCTGTGTGTGCAAGTTATATCCGTTCGTATCACCAACCAAACCATTAAACCTTCAACTTTACGTTCCCATAAAAATACCTAAAGTATAATAAAATATCTAAAGTATAATATTGCATTAAATAATAATAACAAAATTTGTATTTTTTATTCAAGTTCAAGACACGTTTTGCTGATTGCAAATTTTATTTTAATCGTCATAACATGTAATCGAATTAGTAAAAATTGAATTAAATAAAATAAAGTACAGGTTCTATTCAAGTGTGATAAAATAAACCTTTTAAATAAATTTGTATTTAAGTGTAATAAAATCAATCTTTTAAATAAAGAAAGAATAAAACTAAATAAATTTAAAAAGAATTTAAGTGTAATAAAATTAAATTGTATTTAAGTGTAATAAAATCAATCTTTTAAATAAAGAAAGAATAAAACTAAATAAATTTAAAAAGAATAGTTTTCTTTATTTGCATTTCTCATTCTTCTTTTTTTATAATTAAAAAATATATAAACATAAAACTGGCGCAGTCGGTAGGATTGCCTTCCAGTACAAAAAGTTAAAGTAAAAATATAATAAGAAAAAATATAAAACTTTTTATAATCAAACAAAATTTTCTGTGATCTACGGGAAAACAATATAAAAATATAACTAATTTTTTACTCAACGGTAAAACATCAAAACACAAAAAAAAAATAAAAACAAAAACAGAAAAAAGAAAAAAAGTGTGTAAATAAATTAAATAAAAAGAGAATAAGCAAATGAAGAAAAAATTTCTTTTTTAAACTAACTCAAACCGTAATTCAAAATTAAATAAATCAAAATTTCAATAATTTTTACAAAAAAAAAAACAATTTTATGAACCCTTATAAAAAACCAAAAATTAAACAAATTAAAAATAATACTGAAAATTTAAATTATTTTGGATATCTTAATAAAATAAAATTAGAACTAAACAATATGACTAACCAAGAAGAAAACACAACCATTAAATTCGAGAAATTATAAACGAAGTTAGAGTCATCCCAATATTCAAGGGAGACGACTCCTTTGAACGTCTTTACAAGAACACGAGAACGCCATTAATAAAATTTTTGAAAAATTACGAAAATACAGTTTAAAGATACAAATTGATAAATGTTGATTTTTTGAGAAAGAATCGAAATATTTAGGTCACTTATTAACAAATAATGGTATTAAACCAAACCCTTCGAAAATCGAAATAATAAAAAACCTTAAGTTACCTCAGAAAGCTTTAAAGAGTTTTTTGGGCATAACGGGTTATTACCGTAAATTTATTCAGTATTATGCCAAAATAGCACAACTTTTGACCCACTGTCTAAAGAAAAATAATAAAATAAATATTCGTAATCCAAAATATATAGAAACTTTCAATAAACTTAAAGAATTAATTAGTAAAGATTAGAATTGTTGGCGATAATTTGGTCAACAAAATATTTTCGCCTATATCTTTATGGCACAAAGTTTTCTTTACGAACAGACCACAAACCTTTGATTTGGCTAAACTCCTTGAAGGAGCCTAATTCCAAACTTCAACGTTGAAAAATTAGACTCAATGAATTCGATTTCGATGTTGAATATGTCTAGGGTAAGGATAACAAGGTAGTAGACTTTTTAAGTAGATTAAATGCCGATAAACACGAAATAAACGCTATAGAAATCGATAATAAAAAAAATTTGGATAGAGAAAGTGAAATGGCTACAATCCGGAGTAGCATTGAAAATCTAGATGACCACATCCCGATCGTAGACAACATTATTAATAAATATCTAACTCAAATACATTTGTAAAAAATAAACAGAAAGAAATTGAAGTTAAATATAAAAGATATAGAAAAATATTTCTATGTGAAAAAGATCTCTCAAACGAAAACTATTTAAATTATTTATTAAGAAGATTCATTAGAAATGGCACTACAACAATATATTCAGAACTTGAGGATTGTAAATACGCGATATTACAAAGAAAATTAATAGAACTCTTTAGCAATTGTAGGAAAATAAAATTATTTAAATGTACAAAATTCGCTCAGGAAATAGACAATGAAGAAGAAATGATAAAATAAAAGAAATTCACGAAAATACTAACCATCGCGGCATCTTAGAAAATTTCAATGAAGTCGAATACAAATATTATACTCCCAAATTGAAGGACCTTGTCTATAAATACATTAATAACTGTGATACTTGCAACCTGGCCAAGTATGACAGAAAACCGGACGAATATAAACTTCAAATTTCCGAAGGTCCGTCTGAATCAAAGCAAGTTATTCACGCTGACACCATTTACTTAAAAAAGGACGTATTTTTAACAACAATAGACAAATTCACGAAACATCTTTCTATAACAAAACTTTAAACCCAAATAGCATAACAATCGTTCAAGATTTAAAATTGCGAAATTGTTTATTTGGAAAACCAAATAAATTCGTATTCGACAACGAATTTAACAGTTTAAATTTAAAAGACTTCTGCTAAACTGAAGGTATCGAAGTACACTTTACTTCCCGGAGAAGCTATACCGCCAATTCGGATGTAGAAAGAGCCCATGGTACAATAATTGAACACATACGTTTTTTAAATACAACAGAACCTGACTTAGATACCGAAAGTAAAGTTCTAAAAGCAGTAGAAGTTTACAATAGAACTATTCACCCGACAACTAAGGTAAGACCAATTGATTTTATCAATGGTAAGACAACTAACTTTGAGGACATAAGAACTAAAATCCATCAAAAAAAAGAAAAAATCATAAGTAAGTTAAATAAAAATAAAAAAGATTTTCAACTACCTAATACTAGCGAAATCCTAAAAATAACCCCGCGATAGTAAGATACAAAGAATTACCGAAATATAAAAAAATTAAAATTAAAATAAATAATAAAAATTTTGATAACAAAAACCACATTATTCACCAAGTGCGTATTAAAAGAAAATTTAAATTTTCAGATATCAAAAATAATAAAAGTAATTCTAATACTGATAATAATAATAACCCCGGGCCAAGCAGTAATAAGTGTTAACAAACTAGATACCGAGGTAGGATATACAACAATACAACAAGATCCTGTCGAAATAATAGAAAGCTACGATAAAATCATACATATTATTAACTTGAATGATATTGAAAAAATAATCGAAATAATAGAAAACCAAATAACCGACTCATACCAAATTTATACTAACAAAAGTTCTTATAAAATATTACAAAATAAAATTAATGAATAAAAACATTCATTTAAAATCCTTATACCCTTAAGAAACAAAAGAGCCTTGGTCAATGTCGGACGTTCTTTTCTAAAAATTATCTTCGGAACCATGGATCAAGAAGATAAGATTGAAATTCGAAACCATTTAAAATCAATTGAACAAAATAATAAAAATATAATAACAAACACTAATAAAAATCAAATCAAAATAAATTCAGTAATCCAAAATAATATTAACAATTTAAAAACCAATTTAAATCAAAATCATTTAATAATTGAAAAACTTTCAAACTACGTATCAAGCGACCACAGAAATATAACAAACCAGTTACAATATTTTAATATTTTTTCAAATATAAATCTTTTATGAATGACGAAGTCGAAAAAATACAAGAAAATGTGATGTTCGCGAAACATCAAACAACGATAAGATCAATTCTAACGCCCGAAGAAATAGACCATTACAATATAGATATTTTCCAAATTCAAGAATTAAAAATTTCGCTAGCAATTAGAAATAATACTCTTATTTTCATTCTACAAATCCCTAAAGTAAGCGAACAAAAGGCAAATCGTTTCAAAATGATCCCAGTTTCAAATCAAATTTTGAGCAAATTTCCATAAATATCTCAGACATTATTCCCTTTTCAAATAAAACATTCCATCATAACGGGGAAAAATACAAAAATAAATTAAAGCCGATTTCAAAATGCTTGTCAAGCCTATTTAAGAAATCATTTGAAAATTGTTCCAAAATTACGGAAGATATGTTTAAAATAGTAGCAATCGAAATCGGTATTGTTCTTGTCATAAATGCCAAAAATGTAAAGTTATTAAGTGATTGTAATAAAATAGAATTTATTTTGAATAAAAATTATATTAATTTTTTGAAAATTGCACTATTAGTATTAACAATTCAAAATTTTCTAGCAAATTATTATAATATAGGCAAAATTTTATTATACCAAATTACCTTACTTCAGAAAATGTAAATTTTGCTGTAAATTTAAAATCACTTAATATAAAACAAATTGAAAGTAATAAAAAAATAAATATTATAAATTCTAAGGAATTTGAAAACAAAATTTTAACGTATTTGAATACAAAATTTTATATTATATTTGTAATTTTAATAATAGCCACAATTTTGTACAAAGGAAAATGTCGCATAAGATTGTCTAAAACGAATAATGAAAAATATGTTGTTTAGGGGAACAACAGTCTTAAGAAAGGGCAATTTATATATCCGTGGTTAATACCACCCAAACCATTAAACTTTCAAACTTCCGTTCACATAAAAATACCTAAAGTGTAATAAAATATCTAAATTATAATATTGCATTAAATAATAATAACAAAATTCATATTTTTATTCAAGTTCAAGACACGTTTTGCTGATTGCAAATTTTAATTATTAAAGTATCATATTGCAAGCTTATGCGATGTCAATCTTTTATCGTGGCAGTTCAAGTATATTTTAATCGCCATAACCTGTAATCGAGTTAGTAAAAATTGAATTAAATAAAACAAAGTACAGGTTGTATTCAAGTGTGATAAAATAAAACTTTTAAATAAATTTGTATTTAAGTGTAACAAAATAAACCTTTTTTTTTAAATAAAATAAAAAACGTTGTATTTAAGTGTTTTATAATTAAAAAATATATATACATAAAACTTGCACGCGTGTATCTCAAGTTCGGCTGAAGCGATTTCGATGAAATTTTATATGTAAGTTGTCGAGATCATGGCATGGATTGATCAACTTTTGAAATATATCAGGCCTCGGGAACTGCACTTTTTAGTGGGTCTGCTTTACATTTTTGACCATTTTGAAGAAAATATTCAACCGATTAACTTGAAATTTCATATATAAGCTTTGCCAGATCGTCCCCGAAAACCCCTAACTTTTAGAAGACATCAGACATCAACAACTGGACGTTGAATACGGGCCAAATATACATTTTTGTGTATATAAAGAGAAATAATCAACCGATTTCATTGAAATTAATATTCTAAGTCATCGTATTAAAACAATGAACATATAAATTTTTTGGAAAGATCAGGGCTCGAAAACTGATCTGCGGGCCGATTTTACATTTTCCGCCATATCTACGGAACGAATTGATGGAATTTGATCTTGAAATTTGATATTTGAGTTCTGGTTGTTACGGAAACTAACTGGCGGGCTTTTCAGGGAATTCGGATAGCACAAAGCGAAACTTTACGAAAAACCAAATTTACCTTTTCAGCACTTTTCCAAAAAATTTTTGAAAAAAAGTGCTTATTAGTTTCACTCTGTCCGTCCGTCCGTCTGTCCGTCTGTCCGTGTGTCTGTTTACAAAACTTCTACACCCTTGAAGATAGAAAGCTGAAATTTTATATGTACATAGATCTTTACTAGAAACTTATTTTCGTAGAACAAAATTTTTATCTATCTCCCCCCCTTTAGAAGTCATACCCCCCCGAAACCCTAAAAATGCCATTCTTTAACTATTTAGTGCAATCAAACCATAAGGATTTTTCAAATTTTGCAAACTCAGAAAGGCAGTGGCTTGCTTCCTCTAGCGGGATATACTAAAGGTTAACTTTAGGAAAACAAAATGGCCGCTTAAATTTACCGTTATCTAAAGTCCGTTTTTTCCAAATTTTTGATGTCGTTTATTTTCTAGACCCCAGCTTGTAGAAGCTTGAAATTTTAGGGGCTTTTAGACCTTAGTGAATAGTTCATTTCATTAGAAGAAAATTTTTTTCCATCTCCTTCCCCTCTCAAGTTATTGCCTCTTGAAATTTGTAAAATTTGAATTTTTGACACCTTATATTTCCGAAACCACAAGCTTTTTCAAATTTCTATAAACACAAAAAGCTAACGGTAAATTCCATGACATTAAAAAATATAATTATTTCTCTTAACTCACATAATTAAAACTTAAAATCGAGCATTATGTTAACCCCTCTTTATATTAATTTTTGCTTTATTTCAAAGACTGCATATATTCGTCATCCTAAATATATGCAATCCTAGAAAGAGTTTTGTATATGAATGAAAATAATTTTTAGAATGTGTGATAGGTATACATAGACTGTATTTGAAAGCAGAATTTTCACTTGCTGAAGGGAAAAGCGCTACAATACAAACTATTGGTTTGACCCAACTTTATTATAAGTATGTTAACTATAAGCTTACTAATGTTCTAAAAATTGGAAAGAAGCATTTAACAGACATTTTTATAATATTCTGTAACACTTTCACTTAACTAGACAATACACATTACGGTCGGTTATGTGCTGATCGCATCACATTTTTTTCTTTGTTGTAGGTACGTAAATTAAAACTTATTTTCAACATACATAATTCAATATTCATAATAAAAGCTGGCACATACATACAAGCATACCCCTCGCATTTCGCTCAAATCAGAGTACATACGCAAAGTAAATGCTATACACCTGCGTATACACAAATTAAAGTAATATTTTCTACAATCAAAAACAATATTCTTGTAAGTACTTACACTTGCTTATTTAACAAAAAAAAGGAAAAAATTAAAATTGCGATATGCCCATAATTTAAAAAAAGGAGAAAAACAAATTAAAGAAATTTTTAAAAAGAAGATTCAACTTCAATCAATTTTTTTCTTTAAACTGTAAATGAGATAAATAAAATAAAAATATTTTTTAGTTTAAATAAATTTTCTTTATTAAAAATCATAAATACAACTAAATAATTGAATATAAAATGATAATTTTGAAGATTATATAAATAGGATTAAAATAAAAGTCAAAATTTTGGCCTTTGAACCTTTCTGATGCATAAGGGGATCTTGCCCGTTGTGTACTACATTGATTGAAATAAAATATTTTAGATAAAGTGTATTTCATCAATAACTATGTAATATAGTATTTTCAGATTAAATTAACCCTTTTGCGAATTAAATTAACTTTTTTGCGAGTGGAATTAAACTTTTTCGAATAGAATTAACCCTTTTGCAAATAGAATTAACTCTTTTGCAAATTGAATCAAACCATTTGCGAATTGAATTAATCCTTTTGCGAAATATATTAAACTTTTTTCTTTTTAAATTAAACCTTTTTCAAATAAAATTAAACTTAAAAAAACATGTGAAAATGATGAAAATGAAAATCAATAAAATTTAAACGACTTATTAAAAAAATCATTTTTTTCATACTTGTGCACGTAATATCATACGAGTATGTGTATATATGTATATGGGGACATATGTATGTATGTAATTAAATTACATAATTTAAATTTTTCATTTATTCTTGCATAAAATAAAAAATAATTAATATCCATAATTTTATATGTGATTAAAATGCATTAATGTAAAGTTTACATTTAAAAGATTATAATATATGAATTTCTGATTTGAAAAGTTAGAAATGGACATGAATAACCTACTCTAACCTTTCAAAAATAATATAATCGTAAAACTCTTTTAATTCCTCATAAGATAATCGTAAAACTCTTTTAATTGTCCTCTCATGGAACATTTGGGGTTCCGAGGGGTACATTCGACCACGTACATTTGGACTTGGTTGGTCCGCTACCACCCTCACGAGACATATCTTCACATATATCTTCTTACTATTAAGGACCGTTTTTCCCACTGACCTGAACAAATTTCTCTCAGGAACATTTCCGCAGAAAGCGTCTGCGATAATTTCACGCATCATTGGATTTCTAGATATGGGGTACACATTTCTCTCATAACGGACCAGGGTACACAATTTGAGTCGTCTCTATTTAAATAATTGTAAAATTTTTTAGGAATAGACAAAATCAGAACAGCCACTTATCACTTACAGTCCAATGGATTCATAGAACGTTTTCATAGACAATTAAAGACTTCGACTAGAGCATCTCATGGCACCAAGAAATGGTTCGAATCTCTTCCATGGATTCTTTTAGGTATTCGGTCTGCTCTGATGGAAGATTTCAAGTGTTCGCCTGCGTTCGCAGTTACTCTATGGCCAAGTCCGGTAAATTTATCGCCCCTAAAGAACGAATTTCCTCTGAACTGACGAGCGAAAAGGCTTTGGAAATTCAAAATAATATTAGCAACATCAGACCGGTTTATTGTAAGGTAACGAGACAGACAAAAATTTTTCTTCCAGAAGACATTTTTAAATCCTCACATGTTTTTCTTAGACAAGAAATCTACAATAACTCTTTAACTCCTCCATACAGAATTCTCTAGCGGGATGCAGGCCAACAGGAAGACCCAGAACAACATCGAGAAGACTAGTGCTGCAAGAACTAAATAGATACGAAATCTCGTGGGATGAACCAGAAGAACTAGCGATGAACAAAGAAGAATGGAGACTTCAAGTTGAAGCCCCAAGCTCCTAAGTTTCGGAGTAGCGAGAATAAAAAAAACAACAACAATAGGAAATAGCCAGCTTTTTTTGAACTCTTTAAATCCTTGGGACATGAAAATATCCACCACCAACAGGTACAACAACAAAAAAGTACTGGTGAATTATCAGCTTAAGTTTCTTTTTCTTACTTTTCTCTCAACAACATATAGAACACGAAACTCCAGAAGCAATAAAGAAGTTGCTGGACACTATCCTAGGGTCATTGCATGCCACATTTTGGGCATCACAATCCAGATTCTGTACCACAAAGAAACTTCTCTCATGGAAAAATTTATCTGAATTTCTAAAGCAGATTGAAGATTTTAGAGGTTCTACTTACCAGAAGAACTAAAACCCAGAAACCATTTAATAAATCCAGGCCTCAAATTTCCAGGCACTATTTGCAGCGAGGCACATGCTACAAAAAAATGTAACAGATTTATGCCTTTGTCTATGCTAAAGCGAATAGAGGTCGCACGCACGAAAAATTTGTGTTTGAATTGCCTACGAGAAAATGATACAATAGTTAATTGTCCCAGCATTACGAATTGTAGCCATTGTCATAAGCGACATCATTCTTTGCTAGACCTAGAAAATACAAAAAATTTACAAAATATTACGAAAAGAAATACAACAACGAATCAGAATCAAACTACACTTGCGCATTTAAATAATATTGGTGGCCTTTCAGCGACTTCTGGACTTTCGGCTGAGGCTGAAAAATCCTCCTTAACTCATTATCTTTCCGCTTACATTCATATCATCAACATGTCGAAATGAACTACGATATTGTTAACTGCTATATACTGTAGAAATTGGTAAGTCGAATGGAAAGGTAGATATCATAATTCAGTCCAAAGGCTATCAAGTCATTGCACTGATATTATCAAAACTAACTCATCTCTTACCTAGCAAAAAATAGCAAAGACGACATGGCCTCATTTAGAAAATTTTAATTTAGCGGATCCAAATTATTATCAATGTGGAAAGGTGGATATTTCCAAAGGAGCTGATTTATATCCAGAAATTATACTAGAATGTGTAAAAAAGGGAAAATATAACCAACCAATAGCTCAACAGGATATTTTTGAATGGATCATATCTGGACATGTGAAACAATTGGGACTTTCAACAACAAATATTAAATAATATCTCAATTCTTAATTTGAAACTCAATAAGATCGGACGTGTTTTTGTTCTTTTTAACAAAAATACATAATTAAAAATTTTTTTTTAGTAAAAATTTTTTAACTGAATTAACTATTAAAAAATTAAAAAAAAAAAAAAAAATTTTTAAAGTAAAATTACCTTGGGACGTATTCACGTGTTATATTTTATTTGCTGCCATTAACATTTCTTCAGTAATTTACATTTGGTTGTACCTACAATCATGAGTAACAAATGCAACATCACTTCTTGCACCGTTTATGACAACAAATCGAAAATGGTGAAGTGCAGAGCTTTTTGCGGGAGACAAGTCCATGGAGTGTGCATCGGGGCTGAAAGGGATTGGTACCATCCCTCCATGGATCAATTTTTCATATGTAAGGACTGCCAGGACGTTGAAGTACAATTAAGAACGCTTCATGACAGATTGCTCGCCGCCATCTCAAAGCTAGACGACAACAAAAGAGGTCTAGCTCAAAAGTCACTTAGTGTAATAGATGCTAACTCCGCTAACTTCGTCGAGATGGCTAAGTCATTTGATAATGTTAACAGCTTGTTATCAAGCCATGCAAATGCCTCTATTGAAAAACTGAGTGAGGTGAAAGAAAGCATTCTTCGCGTGGTCGGAGATAAGCTAAGCAATCTTAAAGATGTACTTACGAGTGCAGTTGAAGAGAAGGTGAAAAATGTTAATTCCCAATCAAATGAGGTTCTAAAACAATCAATAAAAGACCTCCATGATGATAACGTAGTTCTAGCGAAGAGGGTGGACTCGCTATATATGTATTTCAATGAGTCCCCTCTAAAAGCAATCCAAGATTTACAAGAACAACTGGACAGCCTAAAGGAGTTGATGAGCGACTATAATAAAAGAAATGATGCCCAAGTTCCGACCATGAATACATTGAGTTTATTTGACGAGATTGCTAGTGTAAATCATGCCAATGTTACATTACAACCTAAACAAAAAGCATCCACTCCGAATGTGTCCACTACAACTGATACAGTGTTCAGACTTGGTACAAAGTGGTCTACACAGGATTGGGATTTTCATATTGGGCCAAGTGGAGTAGACGATTGAAAGGGAGAACGCTCTGTGAAGATCAGCTGGTGAGCAATGATATAAGTAGCTATAAGAATAATAATAATAATAAGTATAATAATGATAATATTAATAATAATAACAATAAGAATAATAATAATATTAATAAGAAAAATTATGATAATATTAATAATAATAATAATAATAATAATAATAATAATAATAATAATAATAATAATAATAATAATAATGATAATAATAATAATAATAATGATAATAATAATAATAATAACAATAATAATAATAGTAATAACAATAATAATAACAATATTATTAATAACAACAATAATAACAGTAATAATAATAATGATAAGATTAATATAACTTATGTTAAGAAAAATAATGCTAACCATAACAGCTCTAATAAATTGAATCATAAAAAAAATAGAAATCATAAGGTTAGGAATTCAAAAAGCAAAGTCAGTAGTTACAATAAAAGAACCGGTAAAAACAGTACTAATAATATTAGCAAAAAAGACAACAGAAACGCCAATAACACCCGAAGCAATAATAATAATAATAAAAATAGTAACAATATTCATAATAAAAATAATAATAGTAACAACAACAAAAACAACAACAATAACAACAAAAACAACAACAATAACAACAAAAACAACAACAAAAACAATAGGTATCATAATAATAACGGTATTAATAGTAATAATAATAATAACAATAATAGTATCAATAACAATAATCACAACAATAATAATGATAATAATAGCAATAATAATGATAATAATAATAATATTAATAGTAATGATAATAATAATAACATTAATAACAATAACAATAATATTTGCAATGACAACAATGATAATAAGAATAATATTAATAATAATATTCATAATAATACCAATAACAATAGTAATGATATTAATAGTGATCGTAATAAGAATAATGATAGTAATAATATTAATAGTGATAATGTTATTAAAAATAGTAAGAATAACTATCCTAATTTTGTTCATGGGGGTGTTTTCACACGTTCTTCTTCTGTATTAGCTAGTGGACTGACATCTGGCATTTCTAGAAACCCAGCTATTCCTGTAAAATCGTTTTCGGTGCCTGTAACTCAAAGTGTTGCCAACCCGCTTCTTCCTCTTATAGTGCGTATGACAAAAAAAGCGGCTGAAGAGGGCGACAGCGTTTACGTATTATCGCGATTTAGAGATCGAGCCGTGTATGATAATGTGAGACTTTTCCTTGCTTATTTACATGATGCCTCTGACAATGTTCATCATGAAGGTAAAACTAGGATAAGTTTGAAAGTTTTTATTCAGAGTGAGGGTCTTCCTACTGAATATGCACATTTATCTAAATTATTTAAAAAATTTCACGAGACTCTAGATGTATCATCTCTTCAAGTTGACAAAGACTTAGAAACATACAGGAATCATATGAAAAGTAGATGGGTTGAATACATACAACGAATGAGAGATGCAAATTATAGATTTTTTCGTCCCTCCGACTCGACGTAATAACTCTAACCTAATCCATCTGACTGATTCTGGTAATAGTTCAACAAGGTCATTAAAACAGCTTTCGTTATATTACCAGAATGTAAGGGGCCTTAGGACTAAAATAAACGAAATCCATAAAAACTCTTTGTTGCTTGACTTTGATGTTTACTTATTATCTGAAACATGGTTGCATAATTCTATTGACTCATTAGAGTTGTTTGATCACTCTTATGTGGTCTTTAGGAAAGATAGACTTCATACGGTTTCTGACAATGTAAACATACCCAAGGGTGGAGGAGTTCTTATAGCTTTGAAAAATATCTTTAACGCGTCTGAAGTTAATTTATCTCAATTCCCATCTTTGGAAGTAGTTGCAATTAAAATTCGTTTTGCCAAAAAGTCCTTGTTTTTTATTTGTTGTTATATTCCTCCTAACTCTTCGTGTGAAACTTATCACAATTTAGTGGAGGCTGTTGATTACATTTCGTCTCTGGCTAATGCAGAGGATGACTTAATTATCTGTGGTGATTTTAATTTACCTCATATTTCATGGAAATCGGTCGATGAGGAAAATTACATGACGGAAGCTTATATATCTTCTAATGCTGAAGCAACACTTATTGACGGTTTTAACTCTTATGGTTTACAACAAATTGTCAACACTTTTAATTCTAGTGGTAGAATGCTTGACCTTATCTTTACTTCTGATTGGGTTAATGCCTTTCACTCTCCTATTTTCACGCCTTTAACTAAAATTGACAACTATCACCCTCCGATAGGATTTAGCTATAACTATGATAGTCCTATTAACTCTCAGCCTAATATATCATTTGGATATAATTTTGCTAGAGCTGATTTTGTAGGTCTAAATAATAATTTCTTTACGGTGGATTTCGAGACATTACTTTGTAATGTTCCTATTGACGAAGCAGTAAAGAAATTTTATGATGTCGTTTTACATGGTTTTGACATGTATGTTCCTAAAACGCGTAATAAGAGTATTGATTCAAGTCCGGTTTGGTTCTCAATTGAGTTGAAAAAATTGAGAAAGAATAAGGCGTGGAGAAAATATGTTAAGACTCAGAGCTCTGAATCTTATTCTACTTTCATAAATTTATTTTATTCATTTAAACGTATGTGTGAAGTGAGTTATATTAATTATTTGTCAGGTTGCTCTTTGGGATTAAAGCAAAATCCTAAATCTTTCTGGAAGTTTGTTAATTCTAAAAGGAAATCTGATCAATTTCCAAACTTTATGACTTATGGTAATCAAACTACAAATGATCCTCAAATAATTTCAGATTTATTTGAAAAATTTTTCTCCAGCGCTTATTCGAATAATATTTTTAACTTAAACCCGCAAAATTTTGACTACTTTCCCAACTATATTGGTCGATTCCTCCCTGAAATAGATCTATCGTCAACTAAAGTTTGTTCTTATTTGGAAGCCTTAAACAATGATTGCTTTCCGGGCCCTGATAATATTCCTGAGATTGTTTTAAAACAATGTTCTCGTGTCTTATAAGAGCCAATTTCAACTTTATTTAATAGATCTATTTCTGAAGGTACTTTTCCGAGTTGGTGGAAAACCTCTTTCATACGACCGGTGCATAAAAAGGGAGAAAAAAAGAACATTGAAAATTATCGTCCGATAGCTAAGCTTTCTAGCATCCCTAAAGTATTTGAATTAATGGTTTATGACGTAATCTACAATTATTGCTCAGAATTGGTAGTGCCAAATCAACATGGGTTTTTAAAAATGAAATCTACAGTTTCTAATCTTGTTGAATGTAGTTCTAAATTTTTAAATACGATGGAAGCTGGATCCCAGACGGATGTAATTTATACTGATCTGAGCAAGGCTTTTGATTTACTACCACATAATGTAGCACTTTTTAAGCTGGAAAGGTATGGTTTTCCTCCTTTTTTCATTAAATGGATTGGTTCTTATTTGTGTAGTAGGAAATATGGAGTTATTTTTCGTTCATGTACCTCCAATTACTTTGTTGCAAATTCGGGTGTACCTCAGGGTAGTCATTTGGGGCCTCTTCTTTTCATTATTAGTATTAATGATGTAACGCGCGTAATAAAACACAGTGATTTAAGTATTTATGCTGATGATATGAACATTTACAGAAGAATAGACTCCGCTACTGATACCTTGCTCGTACAGCGGGACCTGGATTCTTTTGCTAATTGGTGCAACTTTAACAATCTTTCCCTTAACGTCTCTACACTCGTCGTTCTTTAACTATAACTTCCAACTATGTCTTGAATAAAGCTAATCTTAACGGGGTTAGTTCTATTAAAGATTTGGGGGTTGTATTTGACGAAAAGTTGACGTTTAGACAGCACTATAACGCCGTGATTAGTAAAGCTAATTCAGTCTTAGGTTTTGTTAAGCGTTATACAAAGGAGTTTAATGATCCCTACGTCATAAAAACTTTGTTTGTGGCTTTGGTACGACTACATCTTGAATATGCAAGTCAGGTTTGGTCTCCTTCTTACCAGGACCACATCAATAGATTGGAGGCAGTTCAAAAACTTTTTAAGGTATGCTCTTCGTAATTTTCATTGGGAAAACCCTATTATTCTCCCACCATACGGAGATCGCTTATTATTACTTCAAATGAAGACACTTGAAAGTAGAAGAGTTGTTGCTGATATTTTGTTTATTGTGCAAGTGTTTATGAGCCGCATAAACTTTACATATGCTAAAAATATCATAGAAGCTCATTTAAATAGTGTCACTCGTTTTCGTAATAACAAAATTTTTAATCTTCCTTTCCACCGCACAAATTATGGGAAGAATGAACCTATTTCTCGAATGTTAGTTGCTGTTAATAAATACATTTCTCGTGAGGAGTTATCGCTAACGAAGACTCAACTTAAGAATACCCTCTTTGCAAAATTACATTAGTTGTACACTTTATGAGGTCACTAACTTTTAATTATTATCATACATAATACTTATTGTACGTGAAAAATAAATTTAATAATTTTCTGACCTACATTAATTAACAACTAACTTTTGCTCACTTTGCAATCTTTTGTTGTAAATGTTTTCATTGTTTAAAAAATTTTTTTTTTGTTCGTTTTTTAAGTTGAACTTTTTGCTAGCTAGGCAACTTTTGTTCAGGTATTTTTAAGTAGTATTAATTTTAAGTTAAAGTTTAATAATAACAATAAAAATTATCGTATAGGTTAAATTGTATAATGTAATTTGTAAATTGTAAATGTTTGAACTAAACATAAATAAAACAAAAAAAAAAAAAAATTTTACAGTCAACAACAATTTCAATTTCAACTTTTATTATTTACTGATTTGAATAATTCTACCAAGAAATTTTGGGGAAATTTTGGGGACTGATGCGAAATTTTTATCTCTGAGGAGGAACTCAAATGAGAAGAACATTTCACAGGTACACACAAACGGTTAAAGGATGGAACATACGAAGTAGAATTACCACTAAATGATAAGGGCATTCTGGGTTCATCATGATATACAGCAATATCTCGTTTATCGATAGAGAGGCAATTTGAGAGGTCTGAAGCATTTAGAGAAGACTACGGCAAGTGGGTCGCATGGTTAAAGTGAAAAAAAATAATTAGATTTTTTCCAGCAGTGTGCAGTTTCTCATTGGTATTGTTACTTGCCGCATCATGCGGCAAGTAACAATACCAATGAGGCGTAAGTTTGCATTAACAGCAGGCTGAGAAAGAAGAATATACCGTTAGATAAAGAGAAATTGCAGATTGTAAAGAAGAGGTAACTCTGCACTGCGACCTGAAAATATAAATCTTTTGTGCCACCCAACTAGGTGCTGGACAAAGCCCTAAAATAGCCCCCCGCGCCCCCCCCCCCCCAACAGATGAACTCGAGCAACTTTGAAAACCCGGTAGACTGCCGCTCCGCTGGAGTGAGAACGTATTTCCCCAGTACCACACTTCTCACGCGGTCGAGGTCCACGCACACTCCCAGAAGGAGCGCCGAGAACTCTTCATCTTGCCCGCAAAACCTGCAACCCTTCTAAAGTGACCCTTAAGCCTACAATGTCCCGTCAAAATACCAGTAAAAATTCTCAGCCTGAGTCCTGCCGAGCCCTATTATTTACCTAAAGCGCCCATGGTCTTAGTTTCCCAGAAGCTCCTAGTGGCCCGTTTCCGCAGAAGGGCTCTGGGGTAAGAAGAGGCCCCCCTTCTCGCCAACGCGTTGGCCGCCACGTTTGCTTCTACGCTGACCTGTCAGGCACCCAGCAGAGTGTGACCCTGTTGCATCTACCTAATTTGTTAAGCTTCTCAAGACAGCCCCATACTACCTAAGAGGATACTGAGAAAGAACTCAGCGCCCTGATAGCAACCTGATTATCCTCTGCCTAAAAGACGCTGGGATAGGTTCCCATGGGTTCAGAGAATTAGGTTCTTGGTCAAAAAATGCCAGCACTCGTCCCCACACTGTCCTTTGATACATCGGATACTACACGATGGTATGTAACCCAACTGGGTAGCCCGCAAAATCTTCCTTCCAGTTCCTTCTGTAGCTCAGCAACGGTGAAGTTTTTCTCGAAGCTATATCTTCTAACCATATCATCCCTGGGAAATACAAGGAGCGGAGCCTGGCCGGTGAGACGTTCCTGTTTCCCTTCTCCCATTACTCCCATCCCATTCATCTCCAAACTTAAAATGGCCGCCTTCGCCGCCAACTCGACAACGTGGTGTTAGTCATAAAATCACCAGCATTGCCGCGGTTGAACATGTCTTCATAGTCCCAGTGATGCAGACGCATGCAACTCTCTGCAAAAGTTCCAGGTTTTCTCTTGTTAGGGAGTGTAATTTAAAATCTTCTTGTTGCTTGGTTTGAGTTTAATTAATTTATTTATTAAAAATCTGACCTATTTATTCAAAAACTATGCTACTTAAAATTAATTATTTCCCACAGAAATAGGCTAGTAAGCAATTTTATGCATTAATAAAATTCATAATTTACAAATTAAGTTGAACGTTCTCCTCTTGTCCATAACGTAAATCGGTTTTTGGTGTTTTTCATAGGAACCCATATTTGTTGCCGATTCATCTTTGAAATCACAAAACTTTCAGATAATTCTGTCTGGTGATTGAGTAATTGGACTTCACATTGAGCAACTTCGAATTTTTCGTTGTATATAGGATGCAACTTCCGGCAGTAAAATTTGTTGACGTTTAAGGATAGGCAGTTTTTAAACTAAGTTTCCTTTATTGGATAATATGAGTCACGAGCGAAATTAATTATGATGTATTCCAACGAGTGGTTGATAACTACAAAATCATTCTAATGAAGTGTTGGTATCGGGATTATGTAGAAAATTTGATCCAATTCTGCCTGTAGCAACTGAATTTTGCATTCAAATATGAAGCGAGATGATGTTTTGAATGTGGTCTCTAATACAGATGTATAATTTTTTTATAACTCCCGCGTGGTATGACTACTTAATTTTGCATCATCAATTATGTTTTCTAGTTCTTTAGTTGTATTTTGGGCTAGAATGCCAAACAAAATATTTGACAGCTTTCCAATAAAATCAAATGGTGATCGATGTACTCGTTCTAATAGCGATCCATCGCCAGCTTTATACTGAAGAAGTTCGTTGTTTGGCTCTAACGATGAGACCCGCTCAGAAATGAGTTGGATTAGTACCTGTCATTGACAAGGTTTAAACAAAGATGAGCAATTTGTCAAAAGAATATCAGATATTCTTTGTAGATCTCTTAAATATGATAATAAGAAGTCAAGCCATAATAGACGACGATCTGCCACTCTGCATCAATGAAATGTACTTCTCCTATGCCTTCAAAATACACTTCTGGATTATTTCTAAACGAAGCATCAGAGTATAGGGATGAAACCTTGATAGGATTATCGATGTGAGCAAAAGTGAAACAATTATTTTCTTCGGTGAATTGGCTTTTTCTATCTGTAGATTTTTTGACGTTCAATTAGTTCTTCTATTGGTGACCTTATAGGAATTGAAGTTGGGTTAAGAGTAAACTTCCTTCGTTTGTTTAATTTTGATAACTTATGTAAGGTCGGGCGTTTTGTAGATGTTTTGTTATTGTAAGCTTAGCTGTTCAGTGCAGATGTTACAGCGACATTACTTGATATTGTAAGTTGTGGTGTAGAGGTGCGATTTATACTTTCTGGGTTGTTATTATGTGGCAGAGTAAGACTAGGTTCTGATATCGGCCTTGGTTGACTTCACCTATATCATGACTTGATCCTACTTTAGGTGGTTCATTCTTTGGAGTTTTCACTCGTAGAAATATGAGCGACGTAATCAGGCATTTAATGTCTCAGTTTTTTGTCTTAAGTGTGACTACTCTTGTAAAATCATTTTGATTTTTATGCTCTTTTAAAATTTTCACTATAGTCCATCTTTAAAGAGGTAGAGAAGCTTCACAAATTAGAACCAATGAGCCCCTTTTTAAATTATATTTTGGTTGTTGCCGCTTCTTACGTACTTGGAATCTAAGTAGGTATTCATTTGACCATTTTTCCCAGAAGTGCTGATTCATTTGTTCTACAAGTTCCAACCGCCGAAGCAGACTTTCTTGCATATTCATTATGTTTTGGTAGGTACATTGAATAGTTTTTAGTCTACCAAAAAGTGCCCTGGTGTTAATGCTTCTATATCATTTATGTCTCCTGTAAATGGTGTAAGTGGACGTGAATTTAAATTAATTTCGATTTTTGCTAGAAGAGTTCCTAATTCTTCAAATGGGAGTTTAGTATCGCCAATAGTTTCTGAGAGATGACGTTCAAGCGATTTGACTCCCGCTTCCCACAGTCCACCAAAATAAAATGCTATTGAATTAACTGTTCTGATATAAAATGCCCCAATATCTCGTTGATTTTTAACTGGTTGTATGCTTCTACAAAGTTTGTACCATTGTCACTGTAAATATGCGCCCCTTTTCCTCGTCTTAAAATAAATCGGTCTAATGAGGCAATAAAGGTCTCACTGGATAGGACTAATACGGCTTCAAGATGAAACGCTTTAGTTACGAACAAACACACAAATGTAACCTTTTATTATCTTGGCGTTACGCAACGTGCTTGATTTAAGTTGTATCGGACCAGCAAAGTCAACACCCGTGTGAGTAACCGGTGGGGAAACGGTTACTCTAGCTGCAATTAGATCACCCATAAGTTGGGTGTTTGGGCGTGCGTTGTATCTACGACAAACGACACACTCCGCTATTCGTTTTTTTACTCTGTAAAGTCCGTTGGTAATCCAAAATTTTTCTAGGATCCATGACATGGTTAAATCCTTCCTTCCATGAAGTGTTCTAGTTTGATTATATAATACAATGCAGTTTCCAATTCAGTTGTTACCAGTTGTCCAGTATTCTTCCTTTTTGGATTTTTTGCATTATTACAAAGAGTTTTGATTGGTGGTCTTGTTGCCGTGAGGGAACTTATTTTTAACTCCAACTGTGTTGGTTGAAGTGCGTTGTCTGTTACATTTATTGTATCATTATGTAGCCATTCTGGTCCTGACCACCACAATTTGTTTCGGAAGGATTCCTCTTGACGCTAAGTCAGCGGGATTTTCAGTCGTATTAACGTAATTCCTTGGTGATTGTTGAATGATTTTAACGCGGTTCCACTTACTTGGGTTTTCCTGGAGCCAGAGGAGTACTACTTGGGAATCAGTCCATGCATATAGTACTATATTTGATATTTCTAAATCATCTGTAACATTTTTAAGCAGTTTCATTAGTAATTCTGCTCTCTTTAGATTCTAGTCACGGTATTGAAAGTTTTTGCGAAAACGATGTCAACTTTGTTTTGGAGGTGATTGATGTTGATTTATAACCCGTTTTGGTGCAGTCGTGAGTATATTGCTTCGCCATAAGCTCTACCTGAAGCGTCACAGAACCCATTAAGTTCAAGTGGTTTAGTTGAAGTGTAGAAAAGCCATCTTTGAACTTTTACATGATCTATAAATTGCAATTAGTTGCGAAAATTGATGTTTTTATCATGTAGACGTGACGGTAGTAGTTCATCCCAATCAATATTTTGTTCCATATGTCTTGTAGAATCATTTTTGCGGTTAATACAACTGGTGCTACCCACCCAAGTGGGTTGAAAATTCTGGAAATTTTGGAGAGTACAATCCTTTTTGTGATATATTTTGGTTTGTTCTGCAGGTCGATTATTATTGTAAATTCGTCTTCTTTTGGGTACCATCGTATTCCTAATATTTTAGGTGACTCAGTTTGTACATTTCCCATTTTAACGCATTTTATCGGTATTGTATTGTTTACGAGTTGTAGGTTACCTACCCATTTGTGAAGTCTAAGACAACCGCTTTTTAGAATGTTAACAAGTTGTAATGTGTCTTAAACGGCTTGTTCAACTGTATCGCTATCTGACATTACATCATCTACATACATATCGATTGGTAAGATTTTTGCTCCCACTGGAAACGTATTTTGTTCATCTGTGGTTAGTTGTAGCAGAGTTTTCATTGCTAAATATGGAACAGCAGCTGTTTCGTAGGTAACTGTGTTTAACGTATACTGTTGAATTGGATCATTTGGTGAATATCTCCAAACAATGTTTTGCATATTCCTGCCTTCGTCATTGATTAAAATCTGGCGATCAATGTCTGCCGTATAAGCATATTTGTGTTTTCTCCATCGGGTTATAACAGAAGTTAAATCTTGTTGAAGTTTATTATACTTATATTGCTTTGCGACTTACTGGATCCATCAAATACAACACGAAGTTTCGTGGTCGCGCTTTCTTCTTTTATAACTGCATGATGTGGTAAAAAGTATGAGCCATCTCAGTTGCCTATATCACATCTTTTCATGCTTTGTAACTTTCGGCAAGTTTTTGGTTTCTTAAGATTTGTTTTTCCATATTAATTATTTGTACGATTGTTCTTTTTTTACTGTCATTACTAAGCAATGCTGCCTTATAGTCTTCTCTGAAGGCGATTCGAGCAATATATATCCATTCATTATTACGTTGAGTAGTTGCTTCATAAAATTCTTCACATTTTTCATGTTCTCTCACCATTTCATTCTTCGAAATTTCTTCGGCGGCTCACAATTGTTTGACTTGTGCATAAATGTCATCCAGTGCACCATGGCATATCAAGCTGCTTTTAAGAGTTTTTATTGCTTCAGTACCCGTTACAATCCATCCAAAGACTGTTTGCTGAGCTATTGGATGGTATGATTGTCCTTTTATTATTCCACTAAGCAATATTTCATCAATGACATTTGACCCCAATATAAGATCAACTTTTGCTGGTTTTTCAAATTCAGGGTCAGCTAACTCTATGTTCTTAAGGTGCTCCCATTTATCTCTATGTACTTGTTATTTTGGCAGGATTCTTGTCAGGTTTTTCAGAACGCAAACCGTGGCGGTAACCGAATACTCATTACATTGCTTTGATGTAATTGTTATGCTCACACTATTTTTTACAGAGTTTATTTATTTTGCACCGATTTATTATGGCATCAATTTTCGTTCTTTTGAATTGTAATTGTTTTGCAACTTAATTTGTTATAAACGACGATTGCGACCCTTTCTATATTAGGGCTCGCAATGGTGTATTTTTAGCGTATACATTTTCTGTAGGTAATAAAACTGCCGTATTTTTTGTTATGAAGCAGTTGTATGATTGCCCACCTGAATTACTAGGTTTATTATGTGCTTTTACTCTGCTTTCATCATGTAACAAGCTGTGGTGATTTTTGCTGCATTTCATGCAAGTGCTCTTTGGAATGCACTTAGAATCCATGTTAGAAACATGATTACTGCTGAGACAGTTTGAGCATAAGTTGTGCCTTCTTACAGCTGCCGATTTTTGAATAGTACTCATGTCTTTGAATTTTTGGCATGACTAAATTTTATGCTGCTCTTTACAAATTGGACATTTTTTTACCTTCACCACGCTGTGATACATTAGGTTCTTTCGCTTTTTATGTTTTGGTTTTGTTGCCGGGCCCCCCAAAAATGTCAAACGCCTAAAACCTTGTTTCCTGGAACTGTAACATACCTGTCAATTCTGGGATTTTTTTGGGGTTTGCTTGTTGTCCGTAGAGCCTTGAAGTTTCCTTATAAATTTTTTGTAAAATTAGAAAACTAATCATAGGGCCCCAGGAATCTGTTTCAATGCCTAGCTCTTTTACAGCACAAACGCACTCTTTTGTAGTGTCCAACATGCTTTTTAATCCAGCCGATGTTTCATTATTTAAATGAGGTAGAGATAGCAGCTTATTCATGTATGTTGAGAATAGTATTCTTGTGTTGTTGTACCTGGCTGTTATTAATTCCCATGCAGTAACATAAATTTCACTAGTTACTAGGAGATGTTTTATTAAGTTCATTGGCTCTGGTGACAGTAGACTTTTGAGGTAATGAAATTTTTGAGTGTTATCCAATTGGCTATTTGAATATATAAGCGAATTGAATAGGTTAAAAAAGCTGGTCCATGAGTCATATTGGCCGTTGAACGTTGGTATGTTATTTTGCGGTAAATTTACTTGGTTTTCTTGTGCTCTTGTAGACTCACCAGATTGAATTTGCTTCTGCACACGCTCCCTTATCCTTGTAACGATTTCCTGATGTTTTTCTTCAATTTTTTCGAAATGCTCATATTTTAGGTATTCTGATCTTGTTCATTTGCGGCATGGGAAATCATGTCATCATTTGTTCTAATGATATCTTTCCAATATGTGGTCAAAGTTTCAAGATATTGCACACAAGCTGTGACAGAGTCCTTTTATTGCATGCATTCGACAACTCGATAAAACATTTTTATTTTATTGTGGAATATATTTACATTAACTAAATATAATGTTTGCAAATACATGTGCGTTCATATTAAGTTTGGCAAATTAGCAATTTTATCAATTTTGGTAATTTAAATAAGTGGGAAAACAATAATAAGAAATTTAGAAATCAGAATAATTGGTGTTATACAATACCTCTTGTTGCCTGAAGAGCAAACCTTCTGCCCCAAGCAATCGCCCCGTATGTAAGGAACGGCACCGCCATCATGTTGTACATCCACCTCATGATAGACGAGGAGCATCCCCACGTTCTACCTGAAATGGCCCTGCACACCATGAGGGCCCGGGTAGCCTTTGCCCTTACCACTTCTTCGTTTCTTGTCCTTACCACTTCTTCTAAAGCAGCCATGTTTCACTTCCGTAGAGCAACACAGACTTGACACACGCATCGAATATTGTGATTTCTGTGCCCCTTGCTATTTGTGTAGACCTCCACACCGGCCTCTTCCAAATGGACTATATCTATACTCGTGCCCCCATCAGTCCCTATCACGCTGCCCAAGTACTCAAATTCTGCTACCTCCCCAATCTGGGTATTTTGTAAGTACATTGGTACATAGCTTGTAGAGTTTATTCTCAAGCGTTTGGTCTTAGCGGGATTTATGCGTAGACCGTAAGCTTCGGCCCTTCGGCTCGTTGATGGTTGTTTGCATTTCTTCCGCTGAGTGGCTCAATATGACTATGTCATCTGCATACTCCATACTCTGGAGTTTCTTCGAAAGCTGCCAAGTTATTCCCTTTTTACGTGCTGCTATTTGTTTCATACACTTGTCGAGTACCGTGATGAGTAGTAGTGGCATCCTTGCCTAACCATTGCTGTTGTTGTTATTGGAGTACTGTTGTTATTGTCATACAAAGATCTTATTATATTATTATTTTTGCAGGGATTCTGTGTCTCTTTAGTGTTGCCGTATCATGCTGCGCTTGATGAAATCGAACGCTCGCTCGAAATCTATGAATGTTCCACTTTATCGACTGCTCGATGATCAATTTCAAAGTGTTCGCATGTTCTGTACACCCCCGACCTGGTCGAAACCCCGCCTGTTCTTCACTGATTAATGCATCCAATTTTCCGACTATTCTGGAGTATATTATTAGGGCTACAACCTTTGTAATGCTGTTCAGTATTGTAATACCCCTCCAGTTTCTGCATTGCGTCAGATGTCCCTTCTTGGGTAACTTTATAATTATTCCTGTTTTCCAATCTTTTAGTAAGTTTTCTTCTTGCCATATTTTTCCTATGATTGGTTTCAATAGCTCAGCTGGTATGCCATCGATTCCTTCTGCCTTATTTGTTTTTAATTTTCTTATAGCCTCTATTATTTCTTTTAGTGCGGGGGGGACCCTAATTGTGGTGTCTTCTCTGATGTTTATGACTGGTTCTTCTTCTGCATCTTGGGTGTTAGTTTCTGCGAAGTGTTCTCTCCATCTGTTTAGTTGTTCTTCAGCGGAGGCTATTATCATGCCATATTTGTTTCGCACAGGCATTTGTTCGCGACTGCTTTTCCTCGATAGTGTATTAATTTTCTGATATAATGTTCTTGAGTCACTTCGTCCAGAAGCCTTCCTGGCCGTTTTCTTTATTCTTCTACAAATGTCTTTATGCTGGCTTTTCAGTTCTGTGCTGTTACTGATGAGTAATTGGAGCCTTATACGCTTCCTTTCTTCCATGACAACCCATGTTTCTTCTGTGATACATTCCTTCTTCTGCAGTTTTATGGTACCCAATACTTCTTCTCCACCTCGGCGGTAAACATCTTGTATTTGTTTGTGTGACATATTTTGTTAGCTATTGAGGGCTTGTTGTATGTTTGTTGCAAATTCTTCTTTTGTATCGCCTGATTTTAATTTTTGCACACATATTCGCTTCCTTCTGGAGTTTGCTGGTGCGATCTTGGCCGCCAGTTTTCATTCTTATGTCAGCCGCAACTAGCATATGGTCACTCTGAGCATCTACCCCTCGCCAAGTTCTTACATCCAGCACCGATTTCACCCATCTCCGAGTAATACAGATGTGGTCTATTTGATTTTTAGTTGTGGAATCTGGAGAGACCCAGGTGTACTTGTGTATCGATTTATGCTGGAATATTGTACCACCCACTACCAGATCGTGTTGTTCACATGTCTCCTTTAATCTTTCTCCATTGTTATTTCTGACACCTATGCCATGAACTCCTACTGCTGGCCTTCCCACTTTTGCATTAAAATCTCCCATTAGTATTAGAATGTCAGATTTTGGGAAGTTTCTCGTTTCACTAGGCAGATGATTACACAATCCTTGTACACCACAGCAGTCCTGATTAGTTTGGGTTTTCACAAAATACCAGAAGAACATCGTGAAATGAATACACTATTTGATTTTTTGATAGAAAAAAATAAACTATAAAAAAAATTGGTCTAAACACCTAATCCTTTCCGAAATAGTTAGTTTGTTTGATCCCTCGAGGTGGTTATCGGCAATTCCCATTTTAGCTAAAATTATCATGCAATGGATAATTTTAGCTAAAATGGGAATTGACTTGTATTGACTGGCACCAGAAAGTAAACGAAAACTTAAACAAAGAATGGAAACAATAATTGAAGTACGTGGTTTTTCGGAGGACGACGACGGTTGTTTAGGTCATTCCGACCTGGCTCTTAATCAAAACTTTCCTATTGTAGTACCAGATAAGGATAATTTTTTTGTGTAGAAAAACTGCTTATTGCAATTCATTACCTAATAATGAGGATCACTTTATTGGTCTTTTTGAAACTCCTTATTGCCAAGACGCACCTGGATACTGTACACGGAGGTTTCCAATTCACACTTCATACTATTCGTGTGAAAGTTCGTTTTATTCGTGTGGAAGTCAAGGCCATACACTTAGAAATTATAACTGATTTAACATCAGAAGGTTCCGTGACCACATATAGGAGATTCTGTAGAAAACATGGCAGATGCAATATGATCTACTATGTGACTAATTTTGAGGCTGCAGACAACTATTTAACGAGACAAGCAAAAGTTTAGCAAATTGAACACGGAAATAGCCAACCCTGTTAGAAAACGAGCAGATAAAATTTTATTTTTTTTCTATCTGAAACATTATTCCACATTTGGTGAATTATGGGAGACTGGAGTACGTTAAACGAAAATTCATCTAAAAACAATACCTTGTAACACGCTACTCACGTATGAAGGATTTGCAACAGTCCTAGCACAAGTGGAAGCTTGTTCAAATCCAAGACCGCTAACAGAAATGAGAAGTGATCCCAACGATTTAAATATTATAACTCTAGGAAATGTTCTCATTGGAGAAAACATGATTACACCCCCGGAACCATCTTTACTAGATCCAAAAGTCAACACATTCTACAGATGACAACATCTGCATCAGATGTTTTGAAAGCGCTGGTCAGATGAATACTTACGATTACAGCAACGCCTTAAATGGGCGACTAAAATGGAAAATATCAAAGTTAATGATGATGGTGCTTTTAAGAGATGAAAATTTGCCACCCAGTCGATGCCGGGCTGACTAATTTTTTAAAAATCTAATTTGGCCTAATGACCAAAGAAAACCAATAAAAACAACTTACTAGTCAGCCTGACTTATTTAGGATTCGTTTTATATGTTTCCTTTATGTCGTGCAGGCGATCCGTAGACGCTTTATCGCCCATCCATCTTTCTTTTTTTTTTGTTTTTTCTTACAGGTATGAATCACTAAAAAAATAACAAGAGCAAAATCAGGAATTAGAATGTGGAAACATTAATTACAAGAGTGCAACAATACCATAAACTCCTATAATGTACAAAACGTCTTAATATTTTTGCATATTTGTGTATTCAAACTATATTTTTTTAGGAAAGAACCATTCATTTCTTTAGTACACATTCAAATTTCGTACGGAAAGGTTATATCGCTGAGCGACAAAATAATGTTATTTGTTGTTTAAAATTTAATTTTAATTTAAATTTAGTGAATAATCATATTCATTATTTGTGTTATTAAATGAACTGAAGATATATAATTTATATTAATTATATTTCGCCTTTTGTATATTTAGTTTTGTATATTTAATATAAAACAAAGGTGAACATGAAAAAATAGTACTAAAGTTTATTTAAAGAGAAAAAATCTGATGTGGTCAGCACATAACCCACAGCAATGTATATTATCTAGATTAGTAAAAGTATTCCAGAAGCTTATGAAAATGCATTTTAAACACTTCTATACAATTTTAAGGATACTAATAAGCTTTTAATTAACATACCTAGAATAAAGTTGGGTCAAACCAATGGTTTGTATTGTAGCACTTTTCCCTTCAACAAGTGAAAATCCTACTTTTAAATACAATCTATGTATACCTATCACACTGTTAAAATTATTTTCATTCATATACAAAACTATTTCTAGGATTACATGTATTTAGGATGATGCATATATGCAGTCTTTGAAATAAAGCAAAAATTAATATAAAGTGGGGTTAATATAATGCTCGATTTTAAGGTTTAACTGTGCGAGTTAAGAAAAATAATTACATTTTTTAATGTAATGGAATTTACCGTTAGCTTTTGCATTTATAGAAATTTGAAAAAGCTTGTGGTTTCGCAAATATGAAGCGTCAAAAATTCAAATTTTACTAATTTCTAGAGGCGATAACTCGAGAGGGGGTGAGGATGGAAAAAAATTTTCTTCTAACGAAATGAACTATTTGTTAATGTCTGAAAGCTCCTAAAATTTCAAGCTTCTACAAGCTGGGGTCTAGAAGAAAAACGACATAAAAAATTTGGAAAAAAAGAAGTTTAGATAACGGTAAATTTGAACGGCCATTCTGTTTTTCTAAAGTTTAACTATAGCATACCGCGCCAGGGAAAGCAAACCACTGCCTTTCTGCGTTTGCAAAATTTCAAAAATGCTTATGATTTCATTGCAACAAATAGTTAAAAAAGGCCATTTTTAGGGTTTTGGGGGGGGGGGGGGGGTATACCTTCTAGAGGGAGGGAGATAGATAAAAATTTTGTTCTACGAAAATAAGTTTCCAGTAAAGATCTATGTACGTGTTAAATTTCAGCTTTCTATCTTCAAGGGTGTAGAAGTTTTGTAAACAAAAAGAGTGTCCATGGACGGACGGACAGAGTGAAACTAACAAGCACTTTTTTCAAAATTTTGGAAAAGTACTAAAAACGTGAATTTTGCTCTTAGTAGATTTTCACTTTGTGCCGTCCGAATTATATGAAAAATTCGTCAATAACTTCTGGTAACAACCAGAGCTCAAATATAAAATTTCAAGAAATTCCTACAATCCCAGATCAGTTACCGACCCCTTATCTTTCCAAAAATTTTCAAGTTAATTGTTTTAACACCTCGAATTTAAATATTAAATTTCAATGAAATCGATTGATTATTTTTCGTTATAGAGGCAAAAATATTAAAATACAGTAAAACACGGTTAAGTGGAAATCGATCAGCCAAAAAAATTTTGTCCACTAAAGCGTGTTTTCCACTTATACGAATTCGACATAAAAAATTACCTCCGATGTCAAAGAATTGAATTTATTAAAAACTGGTTCTAATTATAAGTTAAAAATTAAAATTTTATTTCAAAATCAACAAAAAATCAAAAAATTGCACATTTAACTTCATTATAAAAATAACAATAGCAATGGTAAATTAATTTCCCTTAATAGAAAACATACATAATATTGACAACTTACAATTTTTTTTTATTCACAAAATATTTTATGATTTTTGCTTGGGTTTTTTTCCTTACAAATTCAAATTAATTTCAGCTAATAATATTATAACTTTAATTTTTCAACACTCAAAATTTGACAATGACAGAAACTAAAATATTTTGTGTAGCTACATAGTGTTGCTTTTCTTATTTTGTAGTTGAGAGTGTAGTTTTTCATTCTTGACATTTATGCTAAATAAAAACAGGGATGTGCAGTTAACCGAATAAATTTACATATTAAGTATTACATGAGGGAAAAAATATATGTGCAGATAAGCGTGTTGTGCACTTATCCGAATTCCACTTAAACGAATTTTTTTATATGAAAAAATCGAAAAAAGTACAAGCCACGAAAATTTGATGCAATTAAGCGTGAAATCCACTTAAGCGTGATCCACTTAACCGTGTGTTACTGTATATATTTGCCCCGTAGTAAACGTCCAGTTGCTGACACCTGATTTCTTCCAAAATTTATGAAATATGAAATTTTAGTAAATCTGTTGAACATTTTCTTTAAAATTATTCAGCCGAACTTGAGGTACAAGCGTTCAAACACCGACCGACAAACCGGTGGATTGCAAAAAATAGTTTATTTACATTTCCCTACCGTGGAGAAGTGGGTTCCCACCGAAAATTCGATATGGAAAATTTTTTGCCATCACATAACCTACCCATTGTACACACAATGCGGTCGGTACAAATGACTTAATAAATTAGTAATATTTGATATACTTTTTAAAGTATTTATTTCAATAAAATATAATAATACATTTGATTAAATTGTATATAATAATAAATTTGACTTGATTTGACGTACATGCTTTATTTACATTAGTTTACCAAAGAATGAGATCAGCAGATATTTTGTTGCTTGTTTTATTTTGTTGGCAAATATAAATAATTTAATTAATTACCTACTAATGTTAAGATTTTAATAATTTAAATAAGTAATTTAATCTCTAATAAAAGCAAATTAAAAAATTTTGTGTAATTTAGCTTAATTCATGGGTAAATAATTTTAAGAATGGATTAAAAATTTTTTTTATGTATGTAAATATATTATGTACTTTATTCAAAAACAATTTTGTTATGCATTTACTACTTTGCTTTAGCTGAAAAATATTTTGTTACCTGTAATTTATTATATAATTTAGTAACTCCAATTAGTAACTAGTTTCTAAGAATAAAAATTGTAATTTTGTTAATATTTTAACAAAATTAAATAAACTCTGCATATTTTTTGTATTTAATAATTTTTTTTCAAATATTCCAAATCAACACGAACATTTCTAATTTAAATAATAAAATACCTAACATAAGAAGATATTCCTTAACAAAAAGTACGATGATCAATTTTCAATACACCGTCAAGTCTTATATAAAGATGACTGTGGTTTGAATACATCGTATTTATGTATTAATAAATTGTGTATTACAGAGTTTTGAGAATAAAATGCCTATGGGATTACGTAGCCTTGAGAATAAAGATTGCTGTAGACTATACACACATATAAATTAATATTTTTATTGCATCAATGAGTTGTGAACATCATACCGAGTGCAATTGGTCTTATAACATCTGCATTTTCTTGATATGACTTTACTGGTATCACGTTCATATACAATTATCCTGAAGAAGCATTATTAAAATGTCGACTGCATGTTATATATCATAATTTTCACAATATTCCACACAATTATAATCAAAGTTTAGTTGTAATCTTAACTGACATCGCTCCTTCCGTTTAATATCGGATGCTAAGTCTGGGAGAATGTTTATGCATATGTATGTCAGTAATCTCTGTAATGATGACGTCACATCTACAAATAAAAAATAAAACAGCACAATCATGCACAAAAATATATATACATATTTTAAATGATATTTATCTGAAATTAATTCCAGCTTGCTTGTTTCCATGAGTTAAATATAAACCAAGAGTGAAGACAGCTCCTAAAACAGCATTCAAAAAAAAGGGGAAACGATTAAGTTTATGTATTTTGTAAACTTTACATAATATATTTTTCGATTAATTTTCGTTTTTACGCTAAGTTCTGGCACATTTTTTATCTTTTTCTTTTATAACTTTTGTATTTTTGTTCCTTATATTTTTATTGCATTTTTTATCTGTTTTATGTATATACTTTTATACTTTCACTTTTTTTTCATTTAAATTTTCTTTATAAAAACAACACAATGTAAACAAACTTCGATTTACTTTTGGGAATGTCATCCTACCTTACCCAGCATTTACACGTACAAGTTACTTGCAAGAAAGTTGCAATACATACAAAAATTTTACTAACACATTGAAATATTTCTACTTGCTTGTTTACTTGCAGTTCAACTTGCAAGAAAATTTTGCTGCCAGTAATTTGAGCAAGTAATTTGACATATTCAGAAATTCACAAAAAAAAATTTGTTGTTTTGATTTTTTTTTTTTTTTAATATAAAATTTTTGAATTTTGTTTTGAAAAAATTAAACTTAGCAAACTTATGGTTTCTAAAATTTATAAACAATTATTATTGCTAGTTGTTTTCTTCTCAAAGACATTTTCAAAAATTAACTTAGCAAGTAATTTGACATTTCGAAAAACTAATTGACAATTAATATTATACAAACTTGCTTGCAAGTAACTTGTATGTGTAAATGCTGGGTTAAAATAAAAGTTTCGCACTGTTATTAAAGTTTCAAGAAAACAATGTTGCCATAGTAGTTTGGCATATATTCTTATTCTATTTGTTACCGAATTATTGCTTTCACAATAATATATGCATTTCTTTCTTATTTATTGTTAATATCAAAGTATATCTATTAATAAGTAATTCGACTCGTTCCATTCCGTTAGTTTTCGTTTGCATTTTGCTTCCAAATTCTTAAAATATTCCATTTTTATTTAAAAATATTAACAAAATTAATATAAAGTGGGGTTAACATAATGCTCGATTTTAAGGGTTAATTGTGTGAGTTAAGAAAAAAAATTATATTTTTTAATGTCATGGAATTTACCGTTAGCTTTTTGTGTTTATAGAAATTTGAAAAAGCTTGCGGTTTCGGAAATATAAGGTGTCAAAAATTCAAATTTTACAAATTTCAAGAAGGGGTGGAGATGGAAAAAAATTTTCTTCCAACGAAATGAACTATTTGTTAATGTCTAAAAGCTCCTAAAATTTCAAGCTTCTACAGACTGGGGTCTAGAAGAAAAACGACATAAAAAATTTGGAAAAAAGGACTTTAGATAACGTAAAATTTGAACGACAATTTTGTTTTTCTAAAGTTTAACTATAGTATACCGCGCTAGGGGAAGCAAGTTGCTACCTTTATGCGTTTGCAAAATTTCAAAAATGCTTATGGTTTCACTGCAACAAATAGTTAAAAAAGGCTATTTTTAGGGTTTTGGGGATGTATAATTTCTAGGGCGGGGGGGAGATAGGTAAAATTTTTTTGTTCTACGGAAATAAGTTTCTAGTAAAGATCTATGCACGTACAAAATTTCAGCTTTCTATCTTCAAGGGTGTAGAAGTTTTGTAAACAGACAAATGGACAGACGGACGCACGGACGGACGAACGGACAGGGTGAAACTAATAAGCACCTTTTTTCAAAATTTTTTTGGAAAAGTGCTAAAAACAATGGTTTTGAGTTTTTTAAATAAGATTATTAATTAATGTAAAATAATTTAACCAGTGCATTTTTAATTTCAAATACAACATTAATTATAGAAATTTTGTGTGCACCACAGCGATGATTATCATAATAAATCTGTAGGTAGAAAATTTGTGTGCTTCACAGCGAGGACATTTACGATTACAATAAAATAGAAAATTTGCATTTTCCACGGTGAGAACATTTAGATTAAGGCTCTTGATTCCCCTCAATTAGAGGTAGAGGATTAAGGACAAATTTTCGAGAGTTGGTTCTGTTATTCTGCTGACAGTCTGACTTATTGGCCTATTGATACCCACAAAGTCCCATATCTTATTGACCTTTTTATTTCTAAAAGGATTTCGGTAAATTTTATGAATTTGGAAGCTGATTTTAACTGTAATTCCAATTTTAATTTGAATTTGCAGTGGTATTAACCTTTAGTTAGAAAATAGCTAACAAACGGAGTGGGTCCACTTTAGCTAACAAAACCGTAAATTGGGTAGACTTAAAAAATGATTTTATGGGAAATATAAATTTTAAATATGTTCATTAATATTTGAAATTTATATATAAATAATTATAAATTAAGGCAAATATGTTCGACATGGTTTATTATTTAAACTAAAGAAATTGGTACCATTGCAATTCGTAGAGTTACTTGAACCATATTTATCTGACAGGTTTTACCGAATCAAGCAGAATTAGGACCTGGATAGATCTGGTGTTTTGGAATTATATATCCTTCTCTTTTCACGCGTTTCTAATGTTATGATGGTTTTGCCTTCATTTATATGACTTAGGATCAAAAACAGCGAATTAGAAATACTAAAGGAAGCAGCATCTTGAAAAAACAATGAGAACAAATTCTTTCTAGTTTTCTCTTTCTTTGCTCCAAGCACTGTCAAAGTCGTAACAGTAACGTATTTATTTTATTTTCTTATCTGGCCTCCACTATAAATTATGTGTAATTTATAAGAAGGATAAGTTAAATTTTTTTTTAAAGTAAAAACTAAAAAATATTTTAAAATATTTTTTCATTTTAAATATCTATAAAAAAAATCAAATTTAAACAAAACTCATTATTTTTTTTCTTTGAATAAATTTATATTATATGTTATAAAATGGTAAATTTTGGTTAAATATTTGAAAGGCAAAGACCAAATTAAAATATTGTATGTATACTATATTTTATCAAACCTTATCCTTTATCTAAACGGTCTCGGGTTCAAACTTCAAATAGTGCACTTTAAAAATTATATTAATTATTAAATTAATTTATATAGCTCAATATACATTACATATAAAATATAAATAATATCCAATATTAAATTACACAATTGACCTTAAAAATTTAATATAACTTGATTTTTTTTTTAATAACTTAAGATCACTTACCTTTTAGGATTTGTGAAAATTTAAAAAAATACAAGGCAGAACATCTAGAGCAAATGAACATCTAGAAGATTAACGATGGCCTATGTTGCACCGACCGACGAACGGGTTTTTCCAAGCATTAACATAGCTTGTAGGGTTATTATCAAAGGTTAATTTATTCACAAACCATATACCTTAACCTACAGTCGGCCTTTAACTAGCTGGCCACGGAGTACTCGTAACAATAGATCTCAAGAAGGATTTATATATCTCACTGGCTCACCTATACGTTTCAAGGATAGTGTCAACTTGTTCACATTGCTTTTGAGGAAGCTAATTGTTCTAATGTCGAGCTCTATTTCAAAAATTTCACACAAGAGCTTTTTTTATAATTTGTCTATTATTTGTAATTTTTCAGTAATAGACGCCTCACTGTTCTTAATAGGCAATCTGTTTAAAGTTGATCCTTACAGTCCTTAACCATTTGGTTGAAATAAGCCAAATAATATGCTAAGAATGGAACAAACCATCCTCTAGGAGCGCTCAAGCAGATTACATGAAATTTTCTGTTCCAGAAACAATTGCAGACAAGCAGCTCACTTTTAACATCGGATACAGTGCGAATTAGACTGACATTTGTAGTTACAGCTAATTTTTTTACACTTATTATATATTTATTTATTATTTTTATTTATTTACTTATACTTTATTTTCTATATTTTTACAAAATTTGCTTAAACTAAGAGAATAAGAAATATGGCATTATTATTTAACAATAAAATAGTGTAAATGCCACAATAATTTAATTAACAAGGTTATTATTTAAATCTACAATTACTTAATGCTTTAATTACTAGAAATTTTCCACAATTATTTGTTTCAATTTACCTTTACTGAACTAAAAAATAATTAACTTAAAGAATTTTATAAAGTACATTTTACTTATATAATACATATACTTAATTTTATAATTTACTAAAAATATTTGAATTAATGAATCTACAATACTTATAATATCAAAGTAGACTATTTAACAAATTATCTACCTCACCATGCTCAAAATTTAAAAGCCATTTTTTTACATTTTTAACAAAATTGTTTAAATTCCTAATAGCGCGTATATATTCAGGACGTTTTTTAAACAAGCGAACAGAAGTTATGTCAAAAAAGTAATAGTAAAGTTGTTTAACTGGAAGAATTTTTAGGTTTCTGAATAAATCCATACTGTGAAATAAATGATGTCTGTTGCAAATTTTTCTAATAACACATTTTTTGCAAAATCTATAGTGGATATATTTTATTTTTATAACTACCACCCCAACAACTTATGCCATATTGTAACTTAGAATAAAAAATGCCATAATAAAACATCATTGGATTTTTTTGCGAAATATCAATATGATTAAAGATTCTTTTGACTGTATTGGAGAAAACTTAGTGTCAATAATAAATAGTTCAATGGAGACTGGCGTATTTTCTGAAATATGGAAAGAATCAGTTGTTGTGCCGATAGAAAAAGTTAAAAACACTAAGAAAGCTGAGGAATTTCGTCCGGTGAACATGATCTCGATTGTAGCCAAGATTTTTGAAAAAATTGTGTATAATCAATTAGAAAAATACCTGGAAAATAACAACATAATTTCAAAGCATCAATCAGGTTTTCGTAAAAATCATGGCTGTGAATCCTTATTAAATTTGATTATAACAAACTGGAAACTGGCGGTCCACGACAAGAAAGTAATTGTTGCAGTATCTATTGATCTACAAAAAGCATTTGAAACGGTTGATCAGGAAATTCTACAAAATAAACTTAATGCATATGGTATAAAAGGCACAGAACTTAAATGGTTTCAGTCATATCTTACTGGAAGAAAGCAAAGAACCAAAATAAATTCCAGTTTTTCTGATTTAATTAAGGTTCCACTAGGTGTTCCACAGGGAAGTATTCTAGGAGTTTTATTGTTTTTAATTTATATAAATGGTATGGAGTTAGTATTAAATTATTGCAACTTAGAGCTTTTCGCCGATGATGGTCTTATGTATTATATAGGGCAAAACTCTACTGAGTGCTGTAGAAAAATTGATGAAGACTTACAAGAATTAACTAGATATTGTAGAATGAATAAATTAAAGTTGAATATTAAAAAAACTAAATGTATGTTAATAAATAATGTTGTAGGAATGAATAGTATAAAAATTGAAAATGAAAGTATGGAATTTGTAAATGAAATTAAATATTTAGGTATAATATTTGATAATGGTTTAAATTTTAGAAGTCACATTGATTTTATTTGTAAAAAAATTTCAAAAAAGCTACATTTTTTTCAAATATTAAGAAAAAATTTATCAGTTTTGACTGCTATAAAAATTTTTAACTTAATAATAAAACCACATTTTGAATACTGTTCATCAATTCTCTTTATGAGCAGTACTGAAATGTTGAACAGACTTCAGAAATTAATGAATACAGGTATGAGAACCATACTGAAATTTAACAGATATAGTTCAATAAAAATGATGTTGAATACCTTACAGTGGTTGAGTGTGCGGAGAGTAAACATGAATGTCCTTATAATGATTTTTAAAATAAAGCATGGAATGATGCCATCTTATCTGACCGAGCGATTGGTTTACTCTGGGGAGATTCATGGTTATTCTTTGCGCAACAACCAAGACTTTAGATTAAATTTTTTTTGTAATTCTAGAGCCCAAAATATGTTGTTATACAATGGGTTGAAATATTAAATGCGAGAATAATTTAAAGAAATTTAAAAGAAGCATAGTGCAATATGTAAAAAATAAATTTTAAAATGTATTTTAATTTGTACCTTAAAATGAATTTTATTATGTAAAGGAAAAGAGTATGTTGTAATTTTAATAGTAATTATGATACTAAATAAATATACAAACAAACAAACAAATTTTATTCAAACAATAAAAATTACGCAAAGTAGAGCGCAAATAAGATTTTAGAGCGTTTGTGTGCGCAGACCAATTCAACATACTATCAATAAATATACCTAAGTATTTGAATTGATTGACTACTTCTACTGAGAAACACTCGGAGTTACAATAACCAGAATGTGTATTTCTATCATTATAATCAGTACAGCTATTCATAAAAACATTTTTGCAACTAGATGAATGAAAAACAAGATTGATATCAACAAGTTCCTTCTGTGTAAGATTAAAAAACATCAATTTAGTTTTATCACTTACAATCAGCCTATGTCGAAAGAACCAATATCTTAATAAACTAAGATCTTTGTTGATCGCACACGTTAAATTAAGTGGACTATTGACAGAATAAGAAATAGCAAGATCATCAGCAAAAGCTGTTCAATTCCAAATCAAAAAGTCAATTTATATATAAAGAATAGTATAGATCCCATATATAATAGCAAATAATTTATTTAAAAGAATTTTATGATTCACCATGTCAAAAGCCTTAGTAACATCAACAAACAGACCTGCACAATTTCGCTTGTTATCTAGGCCTTCATTTATGAACGAGCAAACATTTAATAACGCATCTTCAGTTGATATACCTTTTTTAAAGCCAAACTGTTTCGAACTAAAAAAGTTCGAAACAGTTAAAAATTTATTTAAGTATTTAATCAAAGTTAAAAATTATCAAAGTTAAAAATTTATTTAAGTATTTTAAATTTTAACTTTTATGGCTTTTTCAAAAATTTTAGAAATTGTAGGAAGTGAGGAAATAGGTCTGTAATTATTTGTGACAGATTTATCGGCTTTTTTGAAGAGTGGAATTACAACCGCAGATTTTAACTGGTCAGGAAATACGTCAGAAAGAACACTAAAGCTCGAGAACGGAAAAGCTATCAAAAACGAAGCTTTGTATAATTTGGAAGCAGTATAATAGGAGCATTATTTGTTTTCTCAACATTTAAAGACTTAACAAGTAGTCCAGTCATGTAGTTATCTGTAATTTCAAAATTAAACACACCTTTTTCACACGACTCCAAAGGAATAACACCAAAACGAGCATGAATATGATCTAAACAAGACCCAGAACTAATTCTAGTAGGCTCATTATCAAAAGAGAACAATCCGTTATCGACTAAAATTTAAAGATAATAATCAACACTTTCTGTATTGCTTAAAGAGTGTAAATTAAAGTCACCAACAATTAGAAGAATTAAAGCAAATTATTGAATTCATTAAGAAATATGTTAACTGAAGAATTGTGTAGCCTGTACACACATATTGATATAATCAGTAAAAGTGAATAAATCCTATTTCAAAAATAACCCTACACGCCTGTAATAGTTACAAGTCAATCAAGAACATCATTATTTAGCTTAATAAGACTGCGATCTATATAGTTTAAATTAGTCTAGGTCCCTTGAAGCAAATCACAAAAAAATTGTTCTGAACAGATTCAATGCGCGAAATATCTATCAGCCATACGTAAAAATTGGCTTTACAAATGCTACATACGAATGCTCCGTAACATTTCGATCAAGAACTCCTCAGCCCACTTTATGACAAGGTCCAGCTTTGAATTAGCTTTTCTGATAATTATATTCAATCCAACATGCGATCAACAAAAATGCAACTCTGAGATCAGAAACAGCGCTCAATCTCTACAAAAGTGCCCCATTAAGACAGTAATCGAACCGGAGTACAAAAGACTCTTACTTCCGAGAAAAACTTAAAACCTGAAATTTGTCAAAGTTAAGTTTTAAATCATTCACATCACAAATCAAAACTGTTCAAAGCCCGGATTTCACTGCTCTTGCAATCTTGAAGTCAACTGTAAGAATATAAAGTGCAGAAGCTAGACTAGAGTCAGTAATCAATTAATAACTAAGGAACGCATAAATTCTTGTGAACGCACAACATAGGATTCTTTCTAAACTGAAGGAAAATAGGCAGAAGGAATAGGCTGAATAAAAAAGAATGAGAATCCACAAGGATACTAACCACACTATCCAACCGGTGCTTGACCACAGAACACCAAATGTCGTAAATTAAAAGTTAAACATTAATCTCGACCAACCGAAACGTAAACACACGATAAGTGACGAACAGCTACTATGATGAGTTCGAATAGCTACTAAAACTTCGTAACTCAGCGGTATATCAATGTCACAAAAACACAGAACCATACAAAAATCAAAAACACACACATATAAATTAGACACGCAATCATCAACGTTCGCATCACCGAAAAAAACCAAATAAAAATACATTGACAACAAAAAATCACTCAGCAGCCAAAAATTAACCCTGCGAAAAAAACTAAAGCCACCCCACCACAGCCAATAACCGAGGATAGAGAAAAGATAGGCACATTGCAGTCTTCGATGATAAATAACTTAATCACACAACTTTGATTCGAAGCTACAATTGCTATGCGTCGGAAAAAATTTTTTCGGCCCCCTCACGTTTTTTTCTCTAAAAAACTTCAAAGAATGGTCTCCCGATAGTTTTCACACCTGGACCGGACCTCTCTGTGTACAAAAAGAATTTGAAGAAAAAAAAACAAAAATAAAACTACTAAATTTAAATATCTAAGTATGTTATAACTATCTATGGGTTAGTTACAACTAAAACTGCAAGATATACGACTTACCACACCAAAAGCAATGAAAAGAGATAAATACTAAAAATTAGTTTACAAATACTCAAAAAAAAACAATAAGTAAAAAATAAGTAAAAAATTAGTTTACAAATACTCAAGAAAAAAAAATAAGTAAAAAATTTATAGATAAGAAGTAAAAAATAATGTTAAAACTTATAGAATTGAACCATATTTAAAAAAATTAAAAGTAAAACTTTAAAACAGAACAATTAAAGCCAAAGCCATAATAAAAATACAAAAAAATAAAAAAAAAACTAATTGTACCCAGTTTATACAAAAGTTACAACAAAATACAAGTAACAACAAGTTATGTATTTAAAAAAACATTAACACCGAAGTAAAAAACAAAAAAATCATTAACCCCAATATTATAAATTTATTACAACGAAATCAAAATACATAATTAAAGAACATTAAAAATCGAATTAAAAATAACCTCTACTCAATGTTGTAGAACAATATGTTCTACAATAATAGTCTAATTAGTTAGCCTAATATCATAACTAATGCCATATATATCTATTAGGCCACCAAGCCGAAACTATTTTCCGAAATTTTGCAATCGGAAAAATATATAAAAACAATTCTTAATGTTTTATGTTTTTGAAATATTCCTATAGAAATATTTTTTTATTTTTTTCATGAAATTTTTGAGTATTCTTTGCGACTCTCATTTTATTTAGTACGGTTTTAAAAACGATTTAGTTAGATCACTGTCCTGGTATGTATAAGACCACCGCATTAAAAAAATTTTCTGAACTTCGTTATTCGGGTCAACTTTGATATGATTTGTACGTTTTTCCTCGATTTATTTTCAATTGAAATTATTTTTTAGTTTAAAAAAATTATTGAAGAAGGCCTTTTGGTTTGCTAAATATTTTTTTTATTTTTGTATATTATAAGAAAAACAAATAATTAAAGGCATTTAATTGCTCCCTTTTAGGCTCTCCTAACTAAAATTTTAAAAATAATATTTTGCATAATTAAAGCAGATCTTTAATAATTAAAAATTTTACTTTTGCAGATTTATTGGTTAAATAATGATATTAGTTATATACAGGATGATTCAGAAAGGTAAACAGCAACATGTACCTTTGATTAGAGGGTCGGAAATGGGAAAACTTTTGTTCCGGAGTTGGTGCGAAATCTTAAGGGTTTTCGAGATACAGGGATATTAACGAATTTTCGCGAGATTTTTAGTTATCTAAGCTTTTCTGATTATAACTTCCGTTCCGAAAAAGATAGGGATAGCTTCCAACAAACAGTTTCTAAAAGGCCTACTAAAGGGCTTAAAATAAATCCTTTACCCGTTTATATATTTTGTGTAGTTTCGGAATACCAATCATTCGAACTTTAGGAAAAATCAAATTTTGCCCTTTTTTAATTTTTTCAGTTTTTTCTAACCAGGTAATTTCGTTCAAAATCTTTTGAAACTTTGAAATTTTTTTTACAGAATTTTGGCCAATTTCTCAAACCTTAATTTTAGTCACTAAGTGTTGAAAAATATTTTATTAGGAGTCTGGTTAATTTACCCAATGAAAATTTTTCAATTTAGTTTGATTTTTTTTCCTAATTTAACTCAGTACCCTTTTAAAATGGCCATGAAGAATTCTATAAATTTTAAAAAATATTTTTTTTTAATTTCCTTCTCTTTCCTTCTCTTAATTCAGACAAGCAGACTATTGCTTGTCTGCTGCAACTTTCTTGTGACATCGCCAATTTTTTGAATCTACTGCCATAATTGCAGTTAATCGGCAGCATATGTAACCACAATTGTGTTTACTATTTGAGGCACGTCTCTTGTAAAGAGTAGATATAGTATTGGACCCAAAATATTGCCCTGAGGCACACCTGCTCTTATTTGTCCAAGTGCGGAATAGCCCCCCTCCTGTTTGACTCTAAATAATCTGTCGGTTAAATAAGAAGAGAGAATATCTACATATTGCTTTGGTAATATTTTTCCTAACTTGTATATCAATAATTCGTGCCAAACCTTGTCAAATTGGTGGTTCGGAATTAATGACCTCTCCTCAATTATAGGTCCCATTCTTCGTAGTAGTAACTTTTCAAAAAGTTTCGACAAAATCGGTAACAGAGAAATTGTTCTATAAGACTTGGTCTCATTTAAAAGTTACCAGGTTTTGGTATCACTATAACTTCTGCCACCTTCCAAGTATTAGGCACATATTTTAAGCTTAATGCAGAATTCATTAAAAAAGTCATTATTGTTATACCCTTTTTCGGTAATTGCTTTAGTATCTTAGAGGTAATTAAATCATAACCTGGTGCTTTCGTTGACTTTAAGCTTTTTATTTCTTCCACTATTTCTCTTTGTGCAGATGGAGCGATAACGTTTTCCGCTCTCACGTTTCCCATTGCAGTATTTGTGTTTAAGTGTATGTCATTTGGCCTAAAAATTTGTTCAAGATGATGTGCAAATATTTCAGCCTTATTTCCTATCCTTATTTCCTATTGCCCATTTGCCATCCGTTCCCCTAATAGGGGGACATGTAAAATTGTCCTATTAATTTTTTTTGCAGCCCTCGATAAGGAATGATTACTTTCTTGTTCGGCTGACAAATTTTTAATGTAATTATCAAATTAATCTTCTTTTATTTTTCTCATTTTTCTTTTTAGATTCTGAGTGAGTCGATTGAGTGCAGTTTTATCTGCCGGATCTTGTGAGTTTTGCCATCTGCGTCTAGCTCTTGTCTTTTCGCTTGTCATATTCAGTATTTCTCTTGGGTAAGTCATACCCACGGATTTATACTCGTATTGTTTTGTATTATTCCAGGCAGAGCTTTGCATGATTTTATTAAAATTCTCTACCTCAGAATCCAAATCACCTTGGGTTTGTACTTTAATTCTTAAGTTTACTTTATTTTCTATCTCTTCTTTAAAACTAGTCCAGTCAGTGGATTTATTAATCAACATGGGCTTATTTTGTTTCTTCGTAACTGTCTCAGCTAGGTTTTATATAACTGCAGAATGACCCGAATCCAAATCATAGTTATCTTCTAAACTAATGAAATTTGGCGAGATTTTCTTAAAAAAAATGAAGTCTAGCAGATCTGGTACCTTATATCTATCACTTGGCCAATATGTTGGTCTACTAGTGAATTGGCAGTAACAACAAATCTTTTTAATAGTTCTTCTTAGTTCTCTATCTCTTGTTCAGGTCAATCTAGGATCCCAATCAATATGTTTTGCATTATAGTCACCACCCAGAATAAACCTTTCTTTAAGGAGATTCAGGAAATCTTTGAATGAACCACTCTTTATAACCCGTCCCGGAGGACAGTAAAGTACACCAACATCAACATTTTGTTTATAAGACTCTATTCCTTAAGAATATTTCTAATATACGTTCTTATTAAGAACGCCATTTGCCTTCCATCACTTTAAACATTATCATGCTTGTCTTTTAATCTGTTCAATCTCAATGAGATTTCGTTCATAGTTTTTATCATATTTTGCATCATTTGCATTATATTTATACTGCTTTCAGCAAGTTTTTGAGGTGGCAAATCTCTTTGTTCTTTGGTATATGTTTCATCTCTCGCCACTTGGGCATATTGTATTCCCTGCATTCTCTTACTCAATGTAGTTGTTTTTGGGATTTTTGGAGGTTTGGGAGTTTTTTTTTCATATTATTTTTATTTGTTTCTGTTTTGTAAGGTTATTTTTCCTTTTTTGTAATTCCTTTGCGACTGTACAACCCCTGTAATTCGCAAAATGTCCCTCGCAGCAATTTGCACAATTTGGAGCTTCGATTTTTTGCTTAGTATAATTTATCGTCAAGTGGGGACCAGCACACTTGACACATTGAGCCAGATGCTGACAAAACCTCTGTGTGTGCCCATATTATCTCTGACACCTTCCGCACTGCGGAACCGAATTATTTCTACTTAGTGACTCAATTTTAATCTTCATGTGCTGCAATATAACAATTTTGTAAATTTTATTTATGTCTTCCGAATTTTCAAAGATTAACATGAAGAGAGGAAGTCGGATCATAGTGATCTTGTTCTCTTTATTCTGTTTTCTAATTTTATTAACGACTTCAATAACTTTAAAGCCCTTTTCTTTTAGCTCATTTTTAATATCTTCAGATTGGCACGAAGGTTGCAAGCCTCTAGCCATAACCTTGATGGGTCTTGTCATTTTATTTTCGTAGGTATGCCACTCGACTTTAGATTCATTTATTTTTTGCGTTAATTATCCGTAATCTTGTTCTTGATCAACATTGATTTTAAGTTGATTATTATTCATCATGTTGACCCTAAAGTTTATTTCGGCTTTTAGCATTTTCTTTATTTTTGGATATTCCTCCACATTGTTTAATATAACAGGAGGGGGTTTGATCTTTTTTGTAGTGTTTGATTTTTCTTGTAGTGCATTTATCTGCACAGATTTTTCTATTTTGCTCTACTTGTTCCGAAGAACTATTTCAGGTGACATATCTGCTCTTTGTTTTTTTGCTCTTCCTCTTGAAAATCCAATCGATTTCTCGAGCCACATCCTCCTAGTCAGTGCAGTATTCAGCTTTGTTTATCGCAATTTTTTTCCGTATTTATTTCTTTAATTGTATTTTCATTGCTTGATTCCAAATTCAGCTTATTATTTTCCTCTCTGGGATACTGGATTTCATTTTTTAATTCTTTACAAAGCGCTTCTATATCACTTATTCTTATATTTAAGTGGCAGCTATCAGTTTTCTAATCTTTTATTTCATTAACTGCACCCATATTGGTATTTTTCTGTTTGTCGACTTTGGGCATATTTTCTTTGCTTTTGAAAGAAAATATCCGCATGACCCAAGGTTTTTTTTAAAAAGTAGTAGTAGTAGTAGTTTGATGCAATAAGTGGTCTCCCCAAAAATCCGTGAGACCAGCCTCCGAAGAGTGTGGATTTTCCAGATTTACTGGATTACCACCTGAGGTATGAAATCCTTTTGTTTTGTTCATTGCATTGATTTAGTTTTATTTCGGTGTTTACTTCTCCTAGCCTTTGGCAATAAATACCTCGTGCGAGGCAGCACGCCCATTTTCTGCCGTCCCTCAGGGATCAGTCGGAAACCAGACAGCCGTCTAGATGGTTCTGGACTTGTACTGGATTTTAGTGGACTCTTACCACAAGCCTTCCTACTTCAGGCTGGAAGGGAACAAAATCAAAATAAAATTCCAAAATTTATTTATATGAAAATATTTTTGGGTATTTTTTAGATGTAAATGAATTTACACATAAAAGGATGATGATATTTTTTTTTAAAAACCATAAAAGGAAAATTAGAGCTGCTCTCTATACGCGGAGGCTTTATACTTATCAAGGCAGTGGGTAGATTATGATATTTTTTTGATAGTTTTTTTTTAATTTCTTTTTTCAGCAGAGCTAAAAATATTGATCAATTTCGTTCGTGCAAATAATTTTCGATAATCCTTCCACTTAAGCTCTATATAAATTTGGAATTTATTTTTGATTTGCTCTCTGAACTTAACGGCCTGACACATTATGGCATTACCATAACTATACTATATGTTGATAATCCCAAGTAAAACTATGTTAATTATGAAATTAAGTTTGGCGTAAATTCAATTGTTATAATTCTTACTTCATTATTTTCAATTTTGCATAACTTTATTACCAAAGTTTATTCTGCAAAAATAATTAAGTTATAATTTTATAATTTAAAGATTTTCGTCATAATCAACTTAATAATATAGTATTCTAAGTCAACTTAACTGTTTTTTTTTTCGAAATTTTTGAGTTTTTGGAAAAACAAAATTAATTTTTAAGAAAAAATTTAATAGCTATAATAAATGCTTACTTTATTGCTAATATCAATATTGATAATATTTTGGGCAAAGCTAAAATTATTTTCAATAACAATTCACGCATGATACATTGGGAAAAAACGGAAAATTAAAATACATTTGATTGTTATAACAATGTTTAAGTTGAGATATAACGTAAATTTGAATTTTAATAAAGAAATATTGATTTAAAAAAATAGAGAAATAAATACTTTTTTACACGGCATCATCTTCTGATTCATTAATGCGACCACCGGCTAACAGTTCATAGAATTGAATACAAATTTTAAGAAGTTATTTTCACAAAATTTGGCACTTCCGGTATATTTAAACTGTAAAAATAAATAAAGTTGGATCAAACCAATGGTTTGTATTGTAGCACTTTTCCCTTCAACAAGTGAAAATACTGCTTTTAAATACAGTCTATGTATACTTTCCACACTATTATCATTTTCATTCATATACGAAACTATTTCTAGGATTGCAATATTCTATAGGAAATAACAATTTTTAGGAAATATGAACGATTTGTGCAGCCTTTGCAATAAAACAAAAATTAATTTAAAGAGGAGTTAACATAATGCTCGATTTTAAGCGTCAATAGCCTGAGTTAAGGAAAATAATTATATTTTTTAATGTTATGGGATTTACCGTTAGTTTTTTGCGTTTAAAGAAATTTCTAGAGAGGCAGAGATGCTTCAATTTTTGTGCTTCAATTTTTTTATAACTGTTTCAAAAATGTTAAAAGAAGAGCAGAAATTAGATAATAGAAAAATTTTCGGTGTTGAAGAATTCCTTGGGTGTACGTTATTAGTAAAATTAATAAAATTCAGTTTCTGCAGATATTTGTTATACACACATGTAACGACTTTCAAAATTTGTATTAAATATTTTTTTGAATATTTGTAAAATTGAAGGACTAAAATATTATAAAATATTGCTATATATTAGTATAGTAAAATAATTTACTGCATTAAACTCCAGAATAGTAACACTAATTTCTCTTACTGCGCAGGAAAAAATTGTTTTACTGGACCAGCATATTTTTAATTTTTTTAATTTCAGTAAAATTTTTGCATAATAGACTAAAAATTAAAAAAAATCAAAGTAAACCATTGAACCGGTATATAAAAGTTTTTTTTTTTGAGATCTTTCGATGTAGGTCTATCTTCTATTTTGCACTATACTCTGCTACTGACTTCGTTTTATGTACATATGTATCTTTCTTCTCTAGAAATTTATGTCCTATATTAATATTGAAAATCTTTACTGCTTAAGATAACAAGGGTAAACAAAGCAAATTTTTATTTAGGCCTGGACAATATTTTATGTTCAAGTTATGTTCAATATGAAGTTCTTTTATAAAGAAATATGCTACTTTCAGCAAGCGGTGTAAGTAACTGCTTTTAAAAATCGTAAAAAATTAAAATAATCCTATAATTTTTATTTATTGTAAGTTTTTTACTTTCGCTCTTAAATTTAATTGCAAGCTCTTGTTGCTGAAGAAGAAACAATCAAGTTGACAATCAACTTGAGCTTAAACAAACAAGTTGATGATATTTCATTAGTTTCTGTGAAAATTTTAAATGTTGTACGAAATGTCGATAATAAAATAAATCAAATATTTTTCCAAATTAAAAAATTACAACTGAACTTGAAATGTTGCTACATTATAACGCAATGTAACAAGCTGAACTCGACTAACTCGCATTAGTATATGTGTACATTACTCATTTTTTCCAATATAAAAAATGCCTACATATTTTATATAATCAAAACCCTAAAATCTTCATAAAAACCGTAAAGACAAATAATATTAAAAAAATATTTAAATTTTTAATTAATAATTTTTAATAAATGGAATAAATCATAATTTATGAATTTTTTATTTTTATTTCAATCTTGTCTCTATAAATTTAAAACACATACATACATATTTCCTATGAATATACATAAGTACTCACGTATTGGTAATAATTATATTTCATAAAGTATGAATTAATATGCAAGTAAAGACACTATGATACACGCGCATAACATCAGACGCTGAGGTCAGCATAATTTTCATGAGAATATTGTTTAGCAATTTACCTGTGAAAACTCTATTTTTATAATTCCTACAATAAATGCCTAACAAGCATTTTTAACTTTATAATTTAGCTTTAACTTTATAATTGTAATATTTTGCTTAATAATCAATTATTTACTATAAATATGTTCAAAAATAGTAATTAAGTTCAGTTAAGTTTTGTCATTATAATTAAATACATTACCTCAATAAAACGGACATTAGTCCACGAAAATATTTTTTTACAAGAAATTGAACTACAATTTCTTAACTGGCGCCCGAGTAGCAGGGACCTGGAACTACAGAACGTTATCACCGTGGGAACATAACGAGTTAGTTACAGACCATATAAAAGTAATACCAATCGTACCGCAGTAGGCTTACCGCAATTATCAACGCTCTAAGCTAAAAAGGACCACTACGACGTATCCAACGGAAACCAATGCGAAGCATTCTACTCCTAACGTGAGTACAACAAAACACAAGAATAAGAATTCTTCATTAAACCTTTACGAGTGACAAACATTTTTTAAGCTAAAAAGTAACGAATCATTATTTACAAAAATAAAAAAAAATATAATAATATTAAATATGGAGGAAAAAATCGAAGAAATACAAAATGCAATGAGAGAGATGACTGGGGCTATTAACGCTCAACTCAACATGATCAAAGCATTGCAAATTAAAATAGAATCATTAGAAAATTCAAGAAAACCAACGCAACAACCCTCCTCGTCAGGACCAGTAGGGCCAAAGACAGAGCAGAACCTAAAAGACATTTGTAAATTGCCAGATGCAGTAAAGGAGCTGCAAGTGTTCGATGGAAACTCGACACAGTACGTATCATGGGTTCATAGCGTCGAGAGCATACTGGCAGATTACGCAATCGTAAAGCACAAACCCATATATAGAGCAATACTACAGAACATTCGCCAGAAAATTCGAGGCAATGCGAATGGTGCTCTAATATCGCACAATATTTTTGACAACAGCTGGGATGAAATAAAGGCATGTTTGTCCCTTCATTATGCTGGTAAACGAGATGTCAGGACATTGGTACACCAACTATCCAATCTAACTCAGAAGAACCTCACAATTGACGAATTCTACGCCAACGTCAATCATCATCTGTCGCTGATAATCAATAAAATTAAAACCGAAAATTATACTATCGACACATTACAAGCACTAAGCGAAACATATCGGAACACTGCCCTAGATGTGTTCATAAGAGGGCTAAACGGAGATCTATCAAGAATGCTCATCATTCAGCGACCTCAATCCTTACCAGAGGCGTATTCTTCTTGCCTCGAAATCCAGAATGCCAGCGTATGTAGCATACCAATACACAGTAAGGGCTCAACCAATAGAGTGGTAGCTCCAATCAATGCTCTTTCAAGGAAAAAACCGTCATTTAACCAACCACAGCCAATAAGCACTTACTACCAGAAGCCATACAACGGTAATAGATACGCATTCAGGGGAACGAACGAAGAGGCACCAGCCAGACCAAGCCAACCGAAGCCGCCTGTCCCGATGGAAGTGGATCACTCGATACAAACCAAACAGGTGGAATATTCAAACCGGCCCAGTCAAAATTTCAAACGACCAAGCGACACAAGCTACATGAATCGTAAGCAGCAGAGATTTTATAACTTGGAAACTTCTGAAGACGCAGCACAATAAGAAGAACAATTAAGAGCAAATTACGAGCACGAATCAGAGGGATCGGAATGCGAAGAAGAAGACGAATTAAATTTTATACTCCCAGCCTCTCGAACATTGCATACATAGTATACAACACAGCCGACAACAAAATGCTCAAGTTTCTTGTAGACACTGGGGCAAACAAAAACTTCATAAAGCCAGAACACGCCAAGAGACCAAGGCCGACAGTACGCCCATTTACAATACGATCAGCTGGAGGAGATATTACTATTACACAAAAAGTCAGTGCGAGACTTTTCAAACCGTACGGCAACAACACAAAATTAGACTTCTTCCTACTACCAGGACTAAAGTCATTCGATGGGATCATCGGCGACGATACTTTGAAACAACTGGAGGCAATCATCGATCGCAAAGAAAACACGCTGAAAATATCGCCGAACATCACGATACCGCTAAGAGGCAAGAAATCGATCCAAGTCAACAATATTGAAACAAAGATGGATCATCTAAACCAAGAATTCAGGAACAAGGTCATCAGCCTTCTTAGCAAGTACCAGAAACTCTTCGGTCCTCTCAACGATCAAGAAACTATCGACATTCAAGTTCGAGCAAAAATTAAAACCTCGACTAGCGAACCAATCTATTCAAAAATTTACCCATACCCAGTAAACATGAGGAACGAGGTGAACAACCAAATCCAGAGTCTTTTAGAGAATGGAATCATCAGGCCTTCAAAAAGTCCATGCAACGCACCAATTTGGGTCGTCGAAAAGAAAAAGGACTCCACAGGAACAAGAAAGTACAGAATGGTCGTAGATTTCAAAAGACGCAACGCTGTTACCATATCCGACGCATATCCAATACCGGATATTACTCAAACAATAGCGAGTTTAGGGAGCTCTAAATACTACCTTCCTCTAATACCACCTAACTTCCGGCTTCCACCAGATCAAGATGAAGGACGAAGATATAATGAAAACCGCCTTCTCCACATTGAATGGTAAATTTGAATTTTTGCGCCTACCTTTTGGGCTCAAAAATGCACCCTCGATTTTCCAGAGAATGATCGATGACGTTTAAAAGAATATATTGGGAAAATATGCTACGTTTACATCGATGATGTAATAATATTCGGAGGAAAGACTGAGGACGAACATCTGAGAAACGTTGAGAAAATTTTCGATACTCTAGAGAAGGCCAATTTGAAAGTGAATTTAGATAAAACCGAATTTATGAGGGCAGAAACGAAATTTTTAAGCTTCATCATCACAAGTGAAGGCATAAAAACAGATCCTGAAAAAATCGCAGCAATGCAAAAAATGAAGATTCCAGAAAATTTGAAGGAGTTAAAAGGTTTCCTGGGGTTAGCATCATATTACAGAAGGTTTATCAGGGATTTCTCACAATTAGCTAAACCACTTACCAACCTTACCCGAGGTAAAAATGCCCAAGTAAAGACTAATCAATCAAGGAAAATAGCCATCACATTCAACGAAGAAGAACTCAGAGCATTCAAGGAGTTGAAACAGGCCTTATCATCAACAGAGTTATTAGTATTCCCCGATTTTGAACAACCTTTTATCCTAACGACCGACGCTTCGAATATAGCACTCGGTGCAGTGCTGTCGCAGGGCGACATAGGCAAAGATCGTCCAATATCATATGCGTCACGAGCACTCAAGAAGACAGAAGAAGCATACGCAACCAACGAACGAGAACTATTAGCAATAGTCTGGGCTCTAGACAAGTTCAGGTGTTACCTCTATGGAGCAAAAAAGGTAAAGATTTTAACAGACCACCAACCTTTAACGTTCAGCCTAGGCAACAGAAACAACAACGCCAAGCTTAAGAGATGGAAATCACGAATAGAGGAATACAACTACGAGTTAATATACAAGCCGGGGGTCACTAACAAGGTTGCCGATGCACTTTCAAGACTAAAACAAGAACTCAACAACACAGAAACTACAGTAACAGTGCACAGCGCAGAAGATTTTCTGCCTACGAAAATCCTCATCCAAATTACCACCGCCATTATAATGGTCTTCAAGATATCAGCAATACGAGTCTATTAGAAGCATTAAAGAGAACATTATCACCTTCAATCGTCAATGGCATTAAAATACCTGAAAATCGAATTCAGTTGCTGCAGGACTTATATAAGAACCATCTGCAAGGATGCAAAATTCGCCTAACACAACGAATCGTGCAGGATATCAACAATGAGGAGAATAAGTACCAAATCATCAGCCATGAACATAAACGAGCACACAGGAACTGGAAGGAAAATAAGGAACAAATAATGGAGAAATACTACTTTCCGCAAATGGCTAGCCTCATTAAGAAATACACATCCGAATGTGAAACATGTAACACCAGTAAATATGACCGCCATCCCAACAATCCATGGTTATCAGAAACACCTGTACCCACCTATCCATCTAAAATCTTTCACATAAATCTGATACAAATAAATAAGGAAAAATTCATCACTTGTATCGATAAATTCAGCAAATTTGCAAAATTCTCCAAAATAAGAAACAGATCAGCCTTGCACTTACGACAAAAATTGGTGAAAATTGTACATTACTACATAGTACCTCGAATGATAGTAATGGATAGAGAACCTAGCTTTTCAAGCCCTGTTATAGTCGATTATTTGAAGACATTGGGAATCGAGGTATACTTCACTCCAACACAAAGAAGCGAAGCAAATGGTGCTGTAGAGCGAGTCCACTCAACAATAGAGGAAATATCCAGATGCCTACAACAGGAACATCGGAATTTACCATTTAAAGAAATAATTTACATTGCCGTCGATCGCTACAACAACAGCATTCACTCCGTTACTGGAAAGAAACCATCAGACATTTTTTATGGAAGAACGCAACGAATCAATTACCAAAATCTAACCAACTTTCAAGACAAGGTTCATGAAGATCTTGCTGAAAGAATTCGTAAAATCCAAAAAGATAAAATAAATAGAGAAAAGAATAAAAGGAAACAACCTAAATCATATGAGCCTGGAAAAGCTATCTTCGTTGCCGATAAACAAATAAAGAGCAAGAACAAACCTCTTTATAAAAAGGAAATAATAGCTAGGAATAACAATGTTACAGTCACAACCGAAAGCGGAAGAAGAATTCACAAAGCACACATAAAGAATTCTCCCAACTAACAAAACATTTTTTTCTTTTCAGCCTATTATTTAGGGTTTCAACAGCTTTACAAATATATGAGTTCAAGTCTCCTATCATGACTATAAAAGAAGGCGTTGGACGAATATTAAATGGAAATTTAAAATTAGTTCACAGGATCGACCTCACCAATTACGAGGACGTGCTACAAAGATCAAAAGTAGAAGCAAACCAGTTAAATTCCAGCAAGTTCACCAAAACGCAACTCACCTTCCAAATTCAACAAGCCGAAGATTTGATCAAAGAGCTGACGGAACACTCCGCTATAAGAAAACGATCGATAAATTGGATTGGCAGCGCCTGGAAATGGTTAGCAGGTAACCCTGATGCAACCGATTGGGATGAAATACTTAGAAGCCATAACAAATTGATCCGGAACAATAATGAGCAATATCATATAAATCAAGTCCTAACAAATACAACAAAGCATATTCTGATGCAATATAATAGAATTATTCAAAGGTTCGATGAAAATTCAAAAGAAGCTAATTACCAAACGTTTTTCAACCAAATTAATACGATAAAGGAAGAAATAAAAGAAATCGTAAGAGCAGTCCAATATTAGCCAAAGAGAAAATAGTGAACACCAACTTATTAAATAAAGAGGAAATCAACCAACCGATTTCTGAAATGCAAACATTACCGTATTTCAATGTTATTGATGCAATTGAGTACGCTGCACCAACAGTAGTAGTCAAAAACATGACTCTACATATTATCACTACCCAAAACCAGCGGTGTCGAATATAACTATATTAAAATCAGAGCCACCACTAAAAATAATAAGCAGTTGCATCTAACCTACAAAAGTCTACTAACAAACCTCAAACAAATTTTTGGCATTAGCAGCGAGTGTAATAAGTATAAAAACACCTTTATCTGCAAAATGGATCAAATAGAAGAATTACATGATGACCACTGCATCACCTAAATTCTGAGAAACAGCAACAATACTTGCGAGTACGAGTTCAACAGAAGGGAATCAGTCGAAGTAGTCAATGAAAATACGATATTTCTCAATAATTTCAATGGAGCAGTCAAAGCTAACAACAAAACAAAAAACCTAAACGGTAACTTCGTCATAGAATTTTACAATGAAACAATTCAAATTAAAAACGAGACCTATACCAACAAAGAATTTCAATCGTCTCAAATCATTTTGCCACCTATAATGAGTGACAACCATTCCTCAGGAAAAATGAAACTCAACCTAGATTATCAGCATAATTTGCACTTGGGCAACGTCAAACAACTGAGCGAGTTCACTACAACTTCAGCAGTTAGCATAACATTTAATGCCGCATTCACCTTAATTATCATCGCCATTTTACTAGCAGCAGCTATCTACAAATACCAAAACCGGAAAAAATTAACATCTCTTTAAAAACGTCAGAACTAGGAGAACTGGAATCAAAGCTCCAACCAGTAAAATTGAGCTTCTGATCCACGTGGACGCGGATCTTAAAGGAGGGAAGAGTTAAGACACTATGATACACGTGCATAACATCAGACGCTGAGGTCAGCATAATTTTCATGAGAATATTGTTTAGCAATTTACCTGTGAAAACTCTTTTTTTATAATTCCTACAATAAATGCCTAACAAGCATTTTTAACTTTATAATTTAGCTTTAACTTTATAATTGTAATATTTTGCTTAATAATCAATTATTTACTATAAATATGTTCAAAAATAGTAATTAAGTTCAGTTAAGTTTTGTCATTATAATTAAGTACATTAACTCAATAAAACGGACATTAGTCCACGAAAATATTTTTTTACAAGAAATTGAACTATAATTTCTTAACTTGCATACTCATTTTTTTCTTTATAAAAATTGGGATATTTTGAGAATAGCGGAAGTGGCAAGCAAAATAGTGCTGCACATGTTCATGACTTTTTGATTTAAACATGCTATTTATGTTCATGACTTTTTGATTTAAAATATAAAAATAAATTTTAAGGTAAAATTCATGTAACATAAATATGTAACGTAAATATGTTATGTTAGATGCTTTATATAATTTGTATGTAATAAATAATTTTTTTTTAATGTGAATTGTGTTGTTAATATTTCCCTTTATAATGTAAAGATTTCGTCAACAATGTGAAGACGGTGTGATGTCGTTGAATGGAGAAAGCAGAGCACAGTTTTTGTGTCATTTTGCGTCCGAAATTCAAAAATTTAATGAGATGTCACTGTAACAATGTATCACATCAAAAATGTTTTGCTATCAAAAAAAGGTGGATTGCAAGTAACACCCAAAGCCGCACAAAATTTAAAAAAAAAATATGTTCGCATTTAGGCACCATAAGGTATGGTGATATAAAAAAGGTATATTTAATTTCAATTTATGAAAAAAAATTTATTCATAGAGAAAAAAATTAGTGAGTTCTGTTTAAATTTGATTTTTTTTACAGATATTTCAAATGAAATGACGATTTTGACAATGCTTGGAACAAAGAAAGAGGCAACTAGAAAAAATTTGGCTTCATTGTTTTTTCAAAATACTTTAGTATTTCTAATGCAGTAGATACACAGTATGATGTAGTAATATGTACATAGCCTCTTTATACTATTGCTTCAAGCGTACATACTTGAAGCATATTTTGTGTTTATGTTTATTTTATGTGTATCTTGAAGAAAGGTTTACTCAAGTCAATAAAAAATTTTGCTTACTTGACCAGAAATGTTAATAATAATTTAAAATTTAATAGCTGAACGTCGTTTTCGGGTCTTTAAGCTGACATATAAAAAAACAGCTTGAGTTTCGAGCTGATTTTAAGTCAGGTACCCAAGCTGCAATGAAAACGACGTATAGAAATAAAGTAATTTCTAAAGAAAAATATGCGTATGCACAGGCACAGTCCTAGTTTTTCGTCGCTCCAAGCAGTTTCTAAAAAGTGCTCCCCTCCCCCTCCTTTCTCATCGTTCCACCTCTTTTAAGACTAAGAACAAAATGTAATTAGAATTGCACAATGTGCATCATAAATCACTCCCTTATTATGTTGCATGCAGGATTAATTATGGAACTAAAGCCTAGAACTAAACTTTCAGCGCTTTGTTTTATAAACTCAACAACAAGGTAATTTAATTAATTATATTTATAAGTAGTTATGATCAAATTGATTTCAAACGTTTAACTTGATTTTTTGGTTTCAACAACCAAAAATTCACGTTTTGGCGTGAGTGAAACTAAAGAATAAACGGTTCTAAAAAAGTAATTATCAATAAACGAACTTTTTCAAAACTTAATTGAATATAAAAGAAAGTAAAAATTTATTTAATAATATACTTAAATGATTGTACATTCCGAAATTTTATATTTTTAATAGAAAACTCAAACTTTATATTTGTAATTTTAAATTAGTGAAATTTTTCAAAAAATAAGCAGTTATGTATAAGTTTTTATATTTTTTACCTACATAAGCTTATAATAAACTGTGGTTTTGAAATTTCAGAAAGTGACTCAGGTTGTTTTAATTTTGGAGATAAATGTGTGATTCCCTTGATTATTAAACAACATTTTTTCAATTCAATATAAATAGCAGACATTACCAAATTTCGAACGAAAATTGAACGAAAGCAATACATAATAGTAGAAATTCATAATAATCGTGTAATTTTGAAATTCATTCAAATTTTTTGTTATCAAACAAAAAAAAAATATTGGTATACACCTCTCAATACTAAAACTATATTATTTAGCCTATATTTTAATTATTAATAAATGGTAATAAATGGGTATTATTACTAAATGGTAATATAGATACCATTTAGTAATGTTGTTCTCATGCTCTTTTGGTATTTTCTTTCTATTCTCATTCCATAGTTTTGTTTTTTTTATGCTTGGTTTTTACACATCCATCTTTATATAAGACTTGACAACACATAATTTACTAATATATTCATACGGAGTATTGATAATTGATCATCGTACTTTTTGTTAAGAAATATATTTTATATTAGATATTTTCGAATAAATTAGAAATGTTCATGGTGATTTGGGATGTTTGAAAAATAAAAAACAATTAAATACAAAATATATGCAGAAATCATTTTATTTCGTTTAAATATTAACAAAATTATTTCTTTAAATATAAACAAATATAAATTTCTTGTTCTTACAAACTAGTTACTCTTGAAAAAATTGTTTTAAAAAAAAACTACATAACATATTTACATAAAAAAATAAAATTCGTACCCCATTTTTCTTAAAACTAGTTATATTTCATGAGAGAAGCAAATAATTTTATGCATAAATGTACCTATGTATTCAACTAAATTCACAAATTTTTTTAATTTTCTTTTATTAGAGATTAAACTACATGGTTATTTAAATTGTTCAAATCTTAACTTTAGTAGATAATTGATTAAATTATATTTGCTACAGGCAACATAAAAAAATTAAATATACTTCGTTGGTGTCAAATCGTTTTTCTTAATGCTTGTATCCATTTATCCCTAATGACTTCGTTCTTTTTCAAAGTAAATGTAGGTATAGCATTTCTCCTTTTGTCGTAGAATTTATTTATATATATTATAAATCTTCCTTCTATTTAATAACACAAAAAATTATTCACTAAAATAAGGATTAAATTTTAAACAGCAAATAAATTATTTTACCGTTCAGCAACACAGCCTTCTCGTACGAAATTTATATATGGACTAAAGAATGCTGTAGTCTCAAGTTATGGCCTCTTGAAATTTGTAAAATTTTAATTTTTGACGTCTTATATTTCCGAAACGGGAAGCTTTTTCAAATTTCTATAAACGCCAAAAGCTAGCTTAACTCACGCAATTAATCCTTAAAATTGAGCATTATGTTAACCCCTCTTTATATTAATTTTTGCTTTATTTCAAAGACTGCATAAATCGTTTATATTAAATATATGCAATCTTAGAAATAGTTTCATATATGAAAAAAAATAATTTTAGTAGTGTGGTAGGTGTACATAGACTGTATTTAAAAGCAATATTTTCACTTGCTGAAGGGAAAAGTGCTGCTATACAAACCATTGATTTGACCCAACTTTATTGAATTTACTTCTCACGTGAAATTTACGATGCTAAAATATATCGAAAATGATCTTGTGAACAATTTTCAGTTTGAAATAAGGCATTTTCTAAATTACTTTCGTAAATATACAATTTAAAAAACTTGTCGGAAAAAAATGAATTAGCATATTGTGAATGAAAAAAGTGAAAAATTTTGCAGAATATTAAACTCCGTATCCACACGTACCAAAAAAATAAGCTGTTTTATTTTATTGAAGTTACATATTTCAAAACCAAGACTCTCCACTAAGTCCCTTTTAATAAATGAGTTATCTGACATCCGTTATTTTATCTCGTTTCTATCAAAAGTGCAGCAACTATTGATATGGAGCTTTATTAATTCTCTGATTGACAGCTTTATAAACGAACAAAGTGATATTATTATCTCGTGAAGATACCTATTAATTTCTATATAATATAATATATAAAATAAAAACTGGTTATTTTAATATGTATAATAATGACACATTTTGAAAATGTGCCATATTATCTAAGCATAATAATCTTAGCAATGGCAACACAAATTAGGAGGTAAATAATTTACAAAATTTAATTATCTTCGTGGTCAATCGCCACTTATGCAGTATAATACGTCAAACTAAAAGTCAAAGAACCATTTTAATAATGCATGCATAATTGGACTTTCTTGCAGAATGTTTATAGGGTTCCGCCATTGCGTGAAATACGTATGTTTCTGCTAATTTCTTTTTTCGGAAAGTGAAATCGAGTAGCGAAAATTTTAAAATTTGTCTCAAAATATAAATCTATAAAAATAAATTAAGAATTTCATAGAAAAATTAGTGCTTCAATTGGATTTTTGAATATAGGTTCACCCGCTAAGTCCTAAAACAATTTTTTTCATTGTCAGAATTCAGACTGTTCTAAATACATTTATTTTAACTTTAAAGTTAAAGCTTCCGCCAATGTCAGCAGGCCTGTCAGAGCAGGTAACTAATTTAAAATACAAAAAAAATAATGAATTGAACATCCTTACTAATTTTAGCGATTAAAGGGGCAAGCGAATCAAGGTAAAGAAGTTTTAATACAGATGTACATTAATTCTGATAAAAATATTTGATTAGAAATTCCTACCGTAAAATAAAACAGGGTATAGGTACTTAATATTAATAAATTTTATATGTAAATACTCTATTCTTATGTATAAACATATGTAAGTAGAAAAACCACATATTTGTACTTACTTGTATAAATTGGGATCTGTATTTTAATTTGTTAATTTCGGTATGGCAATATATACATATATAAAACGTGAATATATGTATATATTTCTGTACACTTAATATTGTATATAATATGGATATTTTACCATATACATTTTATGTTGGTACATACATATGTATATAAATATTCATGTTTAGGAAATTTGTATTTGCTTTGTATATAACATTTCTAGATTTGGAGAATATATGGCACAAGAGTATAAGGTATGCACATATCTATAGGTAATATTATATATCGTAATATCCTATTACGATATAAATTATGTCCAATAAGTGTGCGTAATTATAAATGTGAAAGTAATAAAATGAAATTGAGCGTTTTTAAATATCTAAAAACATATATACGTATACAGTAATTATATTACAAGCATATTGAAAAATTGCATCTTGGTATAATGACTTTACCAAAATTCCGGTCTTGTAAAATTGACATTTTTGTGCGTTAATTAAAGTTACTTTTGGAATGATTAAAGATAAAATGTTCCGGTTTATGATGTATAAATTAAGATGTCGAATAAGAACTAGGTTAAAATAAGGATCATGTTTTACGAAAATAATTTAGTTAATAAGACAGTTTGGAAAAAATTTTCTCTTGGAGTAGTAAAATTATTATTGATCTCACATTAAGGGTCAGAAAGTCAACGAAAAAAAGCAGTGCTTACTAGAATAATTTCAAAATATCTGTTTTTAATTACGCAGGTAAAAATGTAGAAGAGCGTTCCATTCCTTGGAGTCAGCAAGTAGATGAAGCTTTCTTTGATGTTTCATCACCGAACGAAGCGAACTTACAAGGTAAAATTGTTAAAACATTATTAATATAGTATGTAATTTGTCTCGACAAAATTATTGGCAAGAAGAGTATTTTAGTTATATTTTTTAGGTTTTACAAATTAATTAATAGATTTCAGACTCGGCTATATATATTAATTTAGAAGAATAAGCAAATATTAAGTCCTTTAAATATTAATATATCTAAATCAAATTTTAAATGTAATATATAGGTGAAGCCTAGATATGCATATATATACATTGATATATATGATTATTATACGTTTATGGTTACTACATGCATATACTTATGTTTAGTGTTGCAATGAAATCCCTAAATTCACTGCTACATTAAACTTGAAATGTAAAAAGTAAAACATTACACTTCCGATTCATTAACTGGATATAATACTTTTTAGCGACTATTACTAAATAGCTCTTAAAACGTAGATTCTAATACACATTTTTTGATTAAACCGTTGATGCATGTATAAATCAATAAATATTGCATAAAAAATTTAAAGAAAAAGAAGTATAATGATTGTTAAAATCTAAAATGTAATTTAGGAACAGTAGCTGCTGGAACACAATTTCAATACCCTCCTTTCAATTCAAAAGAAACTCACTCAGCAATAGAGAACTGCCAAGGAGAAAACACTCGGCGAAATAGTCAACAAGCTGAAGGTAATTTTAGTTGAAATATTTGTTAAAATATGAATTTATTAAAGTATATTTTTTTTAAGCTAATCAATCATCTCTTAATTTCTATCCGAGAAAATACGAAAATGATAATTCTGTTAGTTCAAAGCATCATATAAGTGGTAATCACAATTTTAATAAAAGGACGAGTAATCATGATGATACATATAGATCTGTAAAAAATAATGTTGCTCATCGTACAAATATCGACACATCTAAAGTAAAAATTTCAAATCTGGGGAATCAAATAAAAAACATATCAATTGAATTTTAGGTGACCATACAGAGAGGATTACAAACTTTGTCTCTTGATAATGTCGACAAAACTAACAAGAACAATACAAGAACAAGTGAAAATCAATCTAACAATAGCAAAAATAATAAGGTTAATGCATCAGAACATCAAATTACGATAGCTGCCAAACAGATGACATGGGCTTCAATCGCTTCACAACCAGCAAAACCAACATTACGGGTAAAGCGCAATAGTTTTTTGCAAATTATTTCTTGTCCTTTTTTTTTATAAATGTATATGATTTGATTGTAGTCCAATTTGGCTTCGTCGGCACTTAAAAAAAAAGGACCGGGTATGCCACCTCCACCAATGGTACCAGGAAAACATAACATGGATATAAATACATGGGACACTCCGAAAAATGGACCAACTTTAGTTCCACCGCCGTTACCTCCAGTCATTCCAGTTCCCATTTTGGAGCAGTCAATATTTAATCAAAACAAAGTAAATTCGACTGAAGAAAAAGCTGGGTCTGGAAATAACCGCGAAAATGAAATGCAAAAACAAAAAAGTGAACAAGAAAATTTTGAACCGGAAAACCCAAATTCAAATAATAATTGGACTGCCACATGCCAATTGCAAAATAAGTTGCCTGAACGTAACAATCACCAACACTCAAGCACAAAAACTATTTCTAATGAAAGCAATGTTAGACCACCTTGGGTACCACAATATCAACAGCAACAGCATCATTCACATCACAGTAGTCAAAATCAGTCTTCGTCATATTATCAAACAAATTCACGAAATTTTAACACAACGCATCAAATCAGAGGACTAGACTCTGGAAATGCACATTATAACCGCCATGATGCATCTGCAAGTAATTATCAGATTTCAAATAGTTCGCAAGTGGAACCACACAATACAAGTTCGCCTACCCCAAGTAATACATCTTCAATCGCCATGGATGTGCATCAAGAACATCGTCAAAATAATTATAATCCACGCGAGCTTGATATTAAAAAAGCCAATTTAGCGCGATTTTTTGTCATAAAATCATACTCAGAAGATGATATTTATCGCAGCATTAAATACGAAATTTGGTGCTCTACTGATCATGGAAATCGCCGTTTGGATGATGCTTTTCAAGAACGACAACGTGAACGAGGTTTTCTTTATTTATTATTTTCCGTTAACGGTTCTGGCCATTTTTGTGGCATAGCGCAAATGATGACTCCTGTCGATTATAATTCCGTATCAAACGTATGGTCCCAAAAAAAATGGAAAGGTAATTTTGTTTTACATTAAGCATCAAGCATTGCGTTTTTTTGGTAACATGCTTGATGCTTGATCTAAGCAGCAGTTTGACATATATTCTTCTAAGTTTGATATATATATTTATCTAACGTGTTTTGAATCATACCAATTTTAAGGCACATTCAAAGTGAAGTGGTTGTATGTCAAAGATGTGCCAAATCAGCTATTTAAGTGGATAACAATAGAAACGAACGAAAACAAACCAGTTACAAATTCTAGAGACACGCAAGAAGTTCCAAATGATAAGGGCATCTTAGTAATGAAAATTATTCACGAATACAAACACACGACCTCATTATTTGATGACTTCTGGCACTATAGAAAAAGGCAAGAAGAAGAAAAAGTTGTAAAAAAACACGAAATACCTACGAACGTCAGTGGAGCAAGCGGAAATCGTTCACAGCATCGTTCAGGTGGAGGAGATTTCAATCGTGGCGAGACTTATGATAATAAAAATAGTTATCATCGTGAAAGGAGAAACTATAATCGTGGAGGTTATCAAAATAACTACGAAAACCGTCGTGGTATTGATAATTGTAGAAACAACCAAGATAATTGTACTTCTCTTACTAATAATAACAGAGACAACGTTGGAGATGCTTATAGAAACAGTGGTTTTCGCAACAATTACAGGAGAGATGATCGTAATGACGAGAATAGTTTAAATTGTGTTGATAATCGTGGAATGCAGGTAAATTTTCCACACCGTACTGATAACCGAGGTTTAGGTGGCAGTTTTCGCGAAAGGGATCGAGATAGTTACAAAAGAGTATTTAAATATTAGAATTTTTTTTGGAGATAGTACTTGACAAAATTTATTTCATTTTAGAAAGGAGCATGGAGATCGACCCAAAGAAGCGTTGAAATAAGCGAAAAAGCAGAAAACTAACTTTATTTCTTCAATTTCTTTGCTGGTACATTTTTAGTAGAGAAGCCATGTGATTAAATATTTATATTGAACAATATTAATGCCAATATTGGCTTTGAATAAAGCTGTCAGTATTTCTATTATGTTTTGTTTCCTGCTATTATTTTAGAATATTGAGAATCCGTTTTTTTCCAATAATATTGGTGACGCTATATATGCAAAATTGATTTACTTAATTGTAGAAAGTGATAAGATTTAGTAGATTTTTAGTAGATTATATGAAAATAAAAGTTTTATTTTTTAAATTTTCCAACTAATTTTCTTCAATAATTGAATAAATACATGTATGTATGTCAAATTGAAAAAATCATAAATCTAAGTGGAAAAATTGATATTGTAAAAATGTAAGATACGTAATGAAACTAAAACATTTGATTGAATATACTATAAAGATAGTGAAAAAGCTAAATTAATATTAATAAATTAAATTGGCGTTATAGAATTTGACAAGAATATGAAATAACGATATAGATTTGTGTTCAACAAATTTTACGCTATTTGCTTTGTTTAAATAAACAAATATTGGCATTAATAATCTATAATGCACTCACCTTATATTTTTTTCTTTAACAGGTAAACCTTCTGAACCAAGAGACCTTTGCAAAAGAATTTTCTAATGCATAGCTAACTTAAAAATATATTTCATTAATTTAATATAAAAAAGAACAAACAACACAAAAGAAATTATTTTATTCCAAAAATTATCAAGTTAATTATTAAAATGGCAAAGTATTTTCTTTCCTTATGCAATGTAAAAAATCAAAACTTAAATGGTACTAAAAATAAATATTGTGTATTTAAAAAAAAATATATGGCATTTCAGCCAGCCATAATGTTCCAATCATGTAAATTATAAACTTTTTATATTGACTCAAATTGATAAATGTTGACGTTGCATATATACATAAATATTTATTTTTAATTTATAATCAAATTGGAAAATTCTAATCAGAAAAAGTCGAAAATACCTTGCGAATCTCCCATTTTTTACCACTTAAATCATATAAAGGTTAAAGGCGAATTAAAAAAACATTTAGTATAAGAGTTAAATTATTAGATACTTAAACAAAAGCATCCAATGGGTAAATATCTCTGCAGAAATTTCAAACTTGAAATTACATATTGTAAACATTTAATTTTTATATGTATTCATGAAAGGTACATATCTATCGTACATTCTTTTTCCAAGCGATTTTTTGATACGTATGCTTAATGCCTTATATAATGTCTTAATATCTAACAAGTCCCAATGCTCAGAGAGAAACTTGAAAGCACGATCTTATTTTATATGGGTTTTTTTAAATCGAGGTGGCTATTTTTTGAGAAGAAATATTAAAATAAATTCACACTTCTTATAAAGCAGGTAAAATTCTAAATATATATTTGAAAAATCACGAAAATATATTAGTATTTTCATTCAGAATTATTTTAAAATTCTTGAAACAGCGGAAAAACAACAAGCACAACCTTCGCCTTCAATGTTTTATATGTTACTGAAAGCATTTCATTATTTTTAAGTGAACAGCTTTTTTTTCTCATAGGGTAAGTTAACTCAAGATATGGGAAGTAACTGTGGTTTCAAGTTGAAAATATAATTAATGAAAGATAATTATTAAATATTGATATAAATACGTAGTAAAGAAAAAATTTTTAAAGGGAATTAGAAAATAATATCTAAAATACAATCAAATATTATTTTTTAAATACAAATTTTTATATACACTTCTAAATTTTACCTCTATTTGTGAGAAAAATTTTTAAACTTAATATATTACCTAATTTAAAAAATATTTAAAAGGTTTTGGAAAAGACAATAATATCCGTGACTTCAATAATGCTTTAAAAAAGATTTAAGTACGGTATTAATACGGTATTAGTACCGTCTCAAAGCTTTCAATACCTTTACATTGTAAAAAAAACTACTAAAGCTTTTGATACATTTTGGAAAACAATTTTTACCATATCAATGCAACTTTAACATTTGTTTGAAAATTTTAATTTAAAGTTCTGTGCAAATGTTAATTTTAAAAAAATGAATGTGTTCCCAAATATTGTTGTATTGATTTTAATAGTAGCAATCAATAATTTTTTCCTATCCACGGTCCATTTCTTATTACTGCAAAAATTAAATGTTAAATAAATATTACATTTAATGAATTAAGGTATAACTTACTGCTCTTTTTCCATATAAACATATACGTGAATGTTTTCAAAAAACTTTTTTGTTTATGAATTTGAAATATGACAAATGACACTAAATTTTGTATAACTAACAAACGTTACCACACCACTGGAAAAATAGCATTCTTATGCCTTATTTTGGAAAAAACTTGATAGCTAGCACTTTATTGCTGAAAATATATGCTAGTTTAGTTTATCGCTTATTTCTGGCAACATTTATATGACAAGGTATAAGAAAAGCGTGCTCGATTTTTTCGATACCCGATTTACTTTTATTTTACGTCTCCATTACGTATAAAACGCATTTTGGAAAAGTGTACAATGTCAAGAGCTTTTAGTAAACTTTTTGGAATTTGATACTTTGTACAATTTTACGTCTTAAGCGCATTATTGAAGTCACGGTATATTTTTATGACCGGATTCGAATATCTTTTTTATTTTTGAAATAAATATTACCTTAGCAAATGACTCAAAAACTCCGATTGTAAAATGACAGGTAGTAGGTACTGATGTAAATTTTTGTCCGTTTGCGTTTACTATTAAGATTCATACACAGGCAGGGCCATTTTATAAATAGATTGCTCTTGTTTACCTGTTAATAAAATATGAAAGAAAAACACAACAAAATTTTTGAAGCACTCAATATAACATGTTTGAAATAGTTTTAAAATAATTATTTAAAAAAAAAATTGATTGGAAGTAGATACATACATATTTATTTTTAATAACTTAAAAACTAACTGAAATTATTTGAAACAATTTTATAAGTAACGTATAAATAACCGAAATGAGATAATTCAAATTGTTGAAATGTGTCAGCCTATATTACTTTTACTAACATTTTTGTTAGCCGACACTACTCAACTTACCTTATTGGCAAATACAAAATGTGCATGAAAAAACATACATCCTTCCTCATTAACATTCGAAACCATACTGAAATATGAATTTCAAATTTTTTATCATTCTTTCTTTCCTCCTACCTTTCCTTCTTTTTCGTGCAATAGAATTTAAATGGGAAGCTTTTTAAAAAATGTTTATAATATCCTGAGATTTTTTAAAATATTAGACTCTTTTTTATGTAACAAAAAGAAAAAAATAATAAAAAATATGACACGATCAGTGGCATTTAAAGAAAAAACCAACAACGAAGCCAAAAATTCGTAATATTTCGTAAAAAAAATTTAGTATTGGGACTTGTTAGATATAAAGACATTACTTTAAAAGAAAAAAATAATAAGAAATATGACACGATCAGTGGCATTTAAAGAAAAAAACAGAAACGAAGCCAAAAATTCGTAATATTTCGTAAAAAAAATTGAGTATTGGGACTTGTTAGACATAAAGACATTACCTTATATATCTATCAGGCCACAAAGCTCTGAGCAAGTCAATAATAAATCACAAACATATGGAATTTAAATGGAAAGGGTGACAGGAAATTACTTATGTGAAGAAAATTGACCTATTCGTGGTTCCAATAATGCCTTTTAAATGTGCAAACATTTTAAAAAAATTAACATTTGAACAGAACTTTAAATTGAAGTTTTCAAATAAACGTCAAAGTTGTATTGATAAGGTAATATCTTTATATCTAACAAGTCCCAATGCTCAGAGAGAAACTTAAAAGCACGACCTTATTTGATATGGGTTTTTTTAAATCGAAGTGGCTATTTTTTGAGAAGAAATAATAAAATAAATTCACACTTATTATAAAGCAGGTAAAATTTAGAAAATATATTTGAAAAATCAAAAATATATATTAATATTTTCATTGATAATTATTTTAAAATTTAAAAAAAAGCGGAAAAACAACAAGCACAACCTTCGCCTTCAATGTTTTATATGTTACTGAAAGCATTTCATTATTTTTAAGTGAACAGCTTTTTTTTCTCATAGGGTAAGTTAACTCAAGATATGGGGAGTAACTGTGGTTTCAAGTTGAAAATATAATTAATGAAAGATAATTCTTAAATATTGATAAAAATACATAGTAAAGAAAAAATTTGAAGAGGGAATGAGAAAATAATATCTAAAATACAATCAAATATTATTTGTTAAATACAAATTTTATATAAACTTCAAAATTTTACCTCTATTTTTATTTGAAAAAATATTAAAAACTTGCTCATTTATATCAATTACCTAAGAAAAAAAAATATTTAAAATGTTTGGAAAAAACAATCATATATTTTTATGACCGGATTTGAATATTTTTTTATTTTCGAAATAATTGGTATTTTACCAAATGACTTAAAAATTCCGACTGTAAAATAACAGGTATTTTAAAATTTTTGTTCTTTATGTAATATTCTTTCCGTTTAGAATTAAGATAGGTCATACATACACATGCAGGGACATTTTAAAAATAGATTGCTCTTGTTTACCTGCTAATAAAATATGAAAAAAGAGCACAGCAAAATTTTTGAAGCACTCAATATAACATGTTTGAAATAGTTTTAAAATAATTATTTAAAAAAAAATTTATTGGAAGTAGGTACATACATATTTATTTTTAATAATTTAAAAACTAACTGAAATTATTTGAAACAATTTTATAAGTAACGTATGAATAATCGAAATGAGATAATTCAAATTGTTGAAATGTGTCAACCTATATTACTTTTAATAACATTTTTGTTAGCCGACACTACTCAACTTACCTTATTGGGAAATACAAGATGTGCATAAAAAATCATACATCCTTCCTCATTAACATTTAAAACCATACTGAAATATGAATTTGAAATATTTTTTCATTTTTTCTTTCCTCCTACCTTTCTTTCTTTTTCGTGCAATAGAATTTAAATGGGAAGCTTTTTAAAAAATGTGTATAATATCCAGAGATTTTTTAAAATATTAATCTCTTTTTTACGTAAACAAAAAGAAAAAAATAATAAAAAATATGACACGATCAGTGGCATTTAAAGAAAAAACCAACAACGAGGCCAAAAATTCGTAACATTTCGTAAAAAAATTGAGTATTGGGACTTGTTAGATATAAAGACATTATGTTAGATATAAAGACATCAGATATGGTAAAAGTCGTACCTATTCCAAAATGTACGAAAAGCTTTAGTACTTTTTTTACAATGTAAGGGTCTTAAAAGCTCTGAGACGGTACTACAACCGTATTAATACCGTACTTAAATCTTTTTTAAAGCATAATTAAAAGGGAATAACCAATCAGCTATTGTAAATTTTAATATAGTCGCCATAATAGGATTTTGTCCAGTATCATATCAAGATACTTGACCTTTTCATCATTAGGTGCTATTTTACCGTTTAAATATAATATATAAATTTTGGTAACTTTGTTAATGTAAAATTTATGGGTATTGACTTTTGTTCATTTATTCTCATTTTCCATTTATCAGTCCATTCTAAAATTTTAAAGGGATAATCAGTTTTTTTAGCTGGTGTTAAGTTCTTGGTGTATTTTTCCATATTTTTATTTTTAAAATTTAGAATTTTTCTTTTCATCTCTTGTGTGTTTCTATTTAATATATTTTTATCTGCCGTACCTTTCGTCAACTGTCACCTTTTTCTAGCTTATTGTGTTTATATTACATCTTAGTTCTTGATTGAATTTTCTACATATATTTTAAGGCTTTTCCAATCCGTCGTTTTATTCGTTAGCGTTGGTTTCATTGTCTTTGGTATCGCTTTTCCACTCAGGTTTAAATAAAAAGAATGATCAGAGTTCAGGTCATTACTATCTTCTACACTTACGTAAAATGTGGCTATTTATTTTGTTATATGTCCAATACATCTGACATTCTACTTACGTCAATCGAGTGGTAAACCGACATACTGGCCAGCCGAGTATATATGACAACCTTCACAATTAGCTGCTGCTTTCAATTATTTTTCTTTTGATGTAGACAGGTAACCATGAATATTTCTCCCAGTTCCTGTAGACGGCTTATTAATCATTTTTCATCAATTCTTAATGGCTTATTAATCATTTTTCAACAAATAGTGTTGTTGTACCAGGTAGATAATTTTTGATATTATGTCTATGTGTCACATTGCTGATTAAATTATAAATACTGTTTAGAACTTCATTAAAATCATTTTCTTTTGCGTTTAGATTTCTTTTACTGCCTGTGCATATGTTAAGTTTTTTACGTATTTCTATATAGTTTGCTGGGTGTGTCTCATTACAGTTAGCACATTTCGCATGGATTTCTTTGCTTTTAGTGCATACTGTTGCAAGGTAGGTAACTGTACATTCAGCTTGGTTCTCTATTGCAATACTTATGTTTGTGTCAGACTCTTTGGCATCCTTTGCATTGTGGAATTTGATTTACACTCTTTAACGCTTCTATTTTCACCTTCATGTTGCTTATGTTATTTTTGTTATATGTATATCTTTTCTATGTTTTCAGTATTATCAAATGTTAACAAATAATGGTAATTTAGCAATATATTTCTTAACATTCAATTTCTTTTATTATAGTTATTAGCTACACCTATTATTTTGTGTTCTCTCTCCAGCCTTTTAATATCATATGGATCACACGATGGATGAAGGTGCCTAACCATTATCCTTATAGGTCTGGTCTGTTTGTTTCGATTTTCGCGGAATTCGCAGGCTCCTTGTAATCTGCTTCCGTATTTACATTGATTTTGTCCTGGTTGTTGTTTTTTATATACGATACATGGTTTATGTTTTTATTTTTCAAGTCCTTGTTAAGAGCAGCGTAACTTTTTACGTTACTAAATATTACTGTTCTTTGAGTTACATAAAATTTCGATTCGCCTAGTTTTTTCTTCAATACATATCATTTTGCTTCAACGAATTAAAAATACTAAAGGAAGGAGCATTTAAAAAAAAAAAAACATGAAGCCAAATTTTTTGTAGTTGTCTCTTTCTTAGCTACGAGAATTGTCAAAGTCGTTAAAGGAGAGTATTTATGTTATTTTCTTGTCTGGCCTCTACTAAAAAATATGTATAATTTGTAAGAACAAGTTAATAAATTTTTTTAAAGGAAAAACTAAAATATATTAAAACATTTTCTTATTTTATATCTCTTTGAAGAAAAAAACAAATTTAAATAAAACTCATTATTTTTTATATTTATATTAAATATATTATATTATATTAAATATTTATAAGTGTCTTAATATCACAATATTTTATGACCCTCGAAAATGAAAATATTTTGTTTCTTCTTAAAAAGTTCTTATATTATCAGTTTTGTCTCACAATTTTACTGAACAACTATAAACAATATTAATAACAATAAATATAAATATATATGAATTTAAATGACTCTAAAACAGTATAATTTTTAAAAAATTTTAATTAATATGGCGGTTATTACTCACTGAATTAGATGGCATGTAGTAGTATTCTTCCTTATTCATTTCAACTGAGCTTCACATACTAATTCATTCTAAAACAAAATATTTTAGAATATAAATAATTCACGCTAATATTTTATTTTATTTACTGATCAACGGCATCGGGGGGTCTTCATATAATTTTTTGACCAAATCTTCACTCTATAAAGGGAAATATATTTCATTTCATCATATCTAGGAAAACTGTAATCATTCCAAAAAAAAGATCATTAAAATATTTTTTTGTATGCTACATTTTATCAAACACAAACTCATTTCGCTTAAAAAAAATTCGGTCCTGGTAAAATTATGTTATCCGCAGTAATTTTAATTTATAACAAAACAAATGTTTTCTTTTCAAAATTAAAAATTTAAAAAAATTACAAATTATGAATTAATCAATGCACTATTGAATAAATATTTCTTTTAATTATTGAAATGAGTAATATTCACGTCAAGTATTTGGTGTAAAAAAAACTAATTGTTTTTACAAATGGGAATAACAATTTAGATACAACAAATTTCTTTTACAACAAATTTTTTTTGTTTTTTTCACTTGTTATAATTTTTTTATAAGTTTTTATAAAATAATATTCTTTTTTTAATAATTTATTATTAAATATTTTATGATTTTTTATTTACAAACTGCACTAGTTTTAGGTCTGTCTGGGATAAAAAAGTTTTTAAAAACCTTATAAAGTTTTTTCATGCAAACTGTCTGCGATAATACTTTTTGAACAAAAATGATGACATTCTCATTTTCCGATGTTTAAAATTTTTTCAAGTTTTGGAAAGTAAAATTTGGTGTTTTAAAAACTTTTCAAATCTTACAGTTGTCGAAACATGTTTTTTTTGGTTATAATTCAAGGTTTTATTTTTAAAAAAAAATTTTTCATCAACGATAACATTTTTTTCAGAACATTTCAATTAGAAATAAATTAAAATAACCAAAAAAGGTTCACAAATTGTTTTTTCTAAGTTTCACGTTTTTATAATCAATAATTTCAGGTTTTGATATAACCAAAAAATTTTTGTTTATGTTTGATAAATACTTTGAAATTTGACGTTTATAACATATTTATAGTTGCTAATTTCAGTTTGAAAATCTTCGGAGCAGGGAAAGAGACTTATGTGAAGTTTTTGGCTTCACAATTATTTTTTCAAGGTAAGATTTTTTACAGAGTCTAAGCGAGACAGAAACAAAGCTGCTCCTTTCTTTGGTATTTCTAATTTGTTGTTTTACTCTATATATATAATATCATTTAGTAAAATCCGAGAACACTGACATTCGTTACGCGAACCATAATTTCTTTTATTTATTTAGCAGTCTCGTAATAGGATTGTTTTGCAACGGCTTGTGTGTTATTAAAAGGCAGTAATAAATTCCCTTGACTTCAATTGCACAGATATATGTGTTATAACTCCAGAGTACTACTTTTGAACACTTTAGTATTTTTAAGGGCGCCCAAAAGCATTATTTTCGTATATAATTGTCATGGGCAATATCGTTCATTTCAGTGAATCGTTCTGAAGCCATTACTTTTTTTCACTGACCGTTTATAAAATCCCGTTCAATCGTTCATTTCGTTCACTTCCCTACTGTATAGATAATTACATGTTAAAATGCATGCTATTCATATTTATGGTAAATTTTAAAGAAAATAATATGTAATGGGTTTTGTAAATTAGTAAAGTTTTGAACTACAAAATGTCTCTACTTATATAAACCAAAAAGTTTAAAACGAAGATAAAAATTTAAAACTTTTAATTAAAAAAACTATTAAATTACATACAAGTAATTTCTTAAATTTGAAGAAATAAAAAATTTTAAACCATTTGAGTTTAAATTTAATATTCCACGCAAGAAATTTATAGAATAAAAATATTTGTAATTATCTTTATTTTTAATACTATCCTACTTTAATATTTTACCTTAATCCCTAATGTGTTGCAATATTAACTTATAGTGATTAATTTGTTTTTAGTTTTTTCTTTTATTTAAAATATTTAGGTAAAAAAGCGATCGTAATTATTGTCCTTTTTTAAATATTTTATAGACAAATATACGACATATGGTAGCCCATTTAAGTGCTTTCTTTCTTTTTTATTTCATGCAGGTAGCTTTCAATTTGAATCAACTAGTCCAATCTTTCGATTTTCTTATTTAGGTAGATTTTTAATTTGGTCACTTTTATTTGTATCGCATTTATATTAGGCAATAGGCTCATGTGAAGTGAATCGGTCAATTTTATTTGTATTTGTATTGCATTTTATTTATATTTGATAAGTTCTCGTTGGTTTTTGTTTGTATTGCCTATAGCCATAGGTTATTTAGTATGTGTTCAATTTTATTTGTTTTGGTTTTCATTTATACTTCATGTCTCCTTTTATACAATGTTTTTATTTGTATTGTATATTATATTGGTAAAGCAACTAATTCGGTTACTTTCATTTGTTTAGAATAAATTTCATTTACTTCAGATCTCGTTCGTTTTTATTTGTATTGGATTTCGTACATTGTTCAATTTTACTTGTATTGTATTTATATTGGCAACTGATTCGGTCACTTTTGTGTGTATAGCATTTTATTTATTTTACTTCTCATTTGCTTTCATCAATATTGCATATAGGAGTATATCGTTTGTTTTTATGAGTATTGGATTTAGTATATCGTTCAATTTTACTTGTACTACTATTTACTTGTACTTGTACTTATATTTACTACTAATTCGGTCACTTTTATGTGTGTAGCATCTAATTTACTTTACTTCTCATTTGTTTTTATCAATATTCACAGGCATCTTTATTCTCAAGAATCCGTAATACACAACTTACTAATCATTACACACGATGTATTCAAAATTTGTCATTGTACTTTTTGTTAAATGTTTTGGAAATGTTCGTGTCGTTTTGGGATGTTTGAAAAATAAAAAAGGATAAAATACAAAAAATATGCAGATATTATTTTATTTCGTTTAAATATTAATAAAATTTAATATCTTGTTCTTTCAAACTAGTTTCTTATTACAGGCGTTATAATAAATTACAGGCAACAAAATATTTCTCAGCTAAAACGAAAATAGTAAATACATAACAAAATTGTTTTTGAATAAACTACATAACATATGTACATATTTACATAAAAAAATAAAATTTTTAATCAATTTTTCTTAAAATTAGTAAATTTTATGACAAAAATGTATTCAACTAAATTCACAAAATACATACATATTTAAATTGTTCAAATCTTAACATTGCTAAGTATATTTGTCACAGGCAACAAAATAAAATTTAAAGTTCATACAAATTAAAAATACTTCGGTGGGGTCGAAATTATTTTTCCTAATGCTTGTATCCATTTGTCCTTGATGACCTCGTTCTTTGGCAAAGTAAATGTAAATATAGCATTTAGGTTCTCCTTTTCTAGTAGACTATTGCTTCTGCATCCTTCGACGCAACACCCTGGGAGCATTTATATGACGCAACACCTATTTGTATAAACGTAATCAAATATATTATTATATTTTATTTAAATATGATTACAATAGAAACTTTAAAAACTACATCGTTTTTCTTTTTAAATAAACTTTAATACTATTTATGCAAATTCACCTTTGTTTTATTTTAAATATTATGAATATAAGACAAAATTTAGTCAATATAAATTATAAATCTTCATTTTATTTAATAACACAAAAAATTATATAATTATTCACTAAATTTAAATTCAAATTAAATTTTAAAAAGCAAATAAATTATTTTACCGCTTAGCTACAGCCTTCCCACACGAAATTTATATATGGACTAAAGAAATGAATTGTCTTTTCTCTTAACAAAAAACTTTGATTACACACATCCGCAAAAATATTAAAACATCTAGTGCATTATAGGAGTTTATGCAATATTGCATATAAAAGTTATATCGTTAGTTTTTATGAGTATTGGATTTAGTATATCGTTTAATTTTCTTGTATTGTATTTATATTGGCAACCGATTCTGTAACTTTTTTGTATATAGCGTTTCACTTATTTTACTTCTCATTTGCTTTTATCGATATTCCATATAAGAGTATATCGTTCGTTTTTATTTGTATTGGATTTATAATAAATTAGATTAGATTTAGATAGATTGGATGTATGAAATGATTTGTTCTTTAAGATTAGATCGTTCGGGAACAACACATAACTAGTATATATGGCATAGGGAATCAAGCACTTTAAAAGCCACAAAACCATTTTGTTGTTTATTTTAGTACAAGGTGGCGAAAATGGTATCCACAATATAAAAGCAAAACAACTAAAAAAATTATTATAATATATAATAATTTTATAAAATAATAAAAATAAATTGTAAAAAGACAAATAATATTAAAAAATTTAAATTTGTAACTAATATATTTCAATAAATGTAAAAAATATAAATTATGAATCTTTCATTTTCACTTCAATCTTATCTTTATAAATTTAAAAGTATTTCCTATTTACGTATCGGTAATAATTATATTTCATAAAGTATGAATCGATATGCATAGATTTTTTATAAATTGCTTTATTTCTTTATCACTACCTAATACATTCTGCGTATTTACATATGTATGTAAACTCCTATTGTATAGGTTATATTATATTGCATATATTATAATACAATACGAAAATACGCAAAATTTTATATTCATATCAAAACATTCGAATGCTTGTTCCTAACTTTTATGTAATGAAAATTAAATTTTTGTTTTTACTAAAAAAAAAACACAAACTTAACCTTAGTTTAATTTTTGTTCATTTCGCTAGGTTTGATACACTCGTTTGTTTTCACACATTATTTCTTTCTTGCCTTCACAACTCTTAACAAAAATCGAATATTTTGTAAACCGAGATTAATTCTTTAACTTTTGCTTTTTATGTTTAATTTTAAATTTAAACGCAATTATGAAACAAAAAAGAAGGTGGGAACCTATCTAAAAAATAAAAACATTTCTAGGAAGTTTAGGATAATATAATTGTTTAGGATGCATATACATATGCATTTACAAACATATATGTACATACATATATACAAATATTCAACTGAAAAGAATTGTAATTAGTGATGAAAACGAAAAATTTGAAATTTTATTTAGTTATGTGATTCAACTGCTTCAACTATAATTGAAGTTCGTCTAACTTTTGGCGTTAACTGGCCATGAGCTGTATTATTCCATGCCTGTTCTTCTGTTTTTCCAAAAATAATGAACAGTAAATTCCCAATTAAGTATATACCAGCCGATATGAAGAACACTATTTTCCATTGCGCAGGATTTTTCTATGAAGAGCTCGATTATTTTCATGCAACATTTGAGCTACTATTATAATTTACCTCATCCGAAACAACCAAACCGACAGTAAGCGGGGCAATGATACTCATTATATTTGCTGCACAATTTGTAATTCCCATCAAAGTTCCAGCAAAATTAGGAGATAAGTCTATATGATTTACTTGGAATCCAAGGTATGTAGCTGCATTTATTCCAACAGTAATAGTTAACAAAATTATGGCTAAATTTTGATCATTTTTATCGACATATGCTAGAGCAATCAAGGAAACCATCGGAATCCAATGTCCAATTGTATTGAAAAATTTGCGACTAAATGATAGAGACATCAATGTTTTTCTCGATAAAATATCAGATAAGAATGTAAACATAAAACTAAGTAAACACATTGCTAAATATGGTAAAGATGAAAATAAAGCATTAGATTTAATATCCAAATTTAAAATATTTTTCATGTAAGTTGGCATTTCTGTTAATAATGTCCAGAAACCCCAGTTATGAGCACAATGAACAATAATTAAAGCAACAAAAGGCATCGATGTTAAAATTTTGAACCACGGGATATTTAAATTTTTGGTACGCTGATCATCAAATTTTCCAAGTGAAGTTTCAATAAATTTTCTTTCGTCGTCTGATATTGTTTTATGTTGCGCAGGTGTGCTTGAACCATAAATAAACCAAAATATGGACCATATAATGCCAGTTGAACCTGATATATAGAAAATACTGGGCCAACCTAGTCTGGATGAGGCTATTATGCCACTAGACGCGAGCATTATAACTGTCCCAAATTGGGCTCCCGCGTAGCACCATGTTCCTAATTTACCTCGTTCTTCTACTGGAGCCCATTTAGAGAGTAGATTATGCGTTGAAGGAAACACCACACCTTGACAAAATCCTTGAGCTACACGAAGAGCACAAACAAATTGCCAATCTCCTAATGAAGCACATATTGGTGTTAAAATGGCAAGTAAGGAACAAATTAATACACCAAAGAAAAGCATTGGCCTTGATCCATATTTTTGTGACAAGTATCCTCCAGGAACTTGTGTTACGACATACCCCCAAAAAAAACTGCTTAATAATAAAGATTTTGTCTTTTCATCCCATTTATATTCCTAAAATAAATTTAAAAATTTTAACACTAAGTATTTAAAAATAGCTATATATTTATTTCGCATTGCCTCAAAATCAGGATTTGTGTCATTTTTTGACGTCATTGCCACGATTCCCACAGACAAATTAACTCTAAGGGCATACGCCACCGTTAAACACCAAAACAACAGAAAACATTGCAGATGACGAATACCTAGTCCAACTGAAAAAAAAAAAAATTTGTAATTAGTAAGTATAACTATCATTAATCACATACTTTCTTTAGCCCCAATAATATTGTACCCTTCCCTATTTCTGTCACTACAATAAAATATTTCTTTTAAACAAAAAATTACCATCTTACACTCATTTTTGTTTTTAATAAATTATTTTTTCTAATCTAACGCTCACGTGCAACTTTGGCAAAAATTCTTTTATGCGCGTAGCAGATTTCATTGGTATCAGAAAATTTTTAAAAGCTATTCAACTTGAAAAACTTTAATAAAGTTTGTGTATGCAAAGCGGCTGGTACGCGGCTGACAGAAATACAGGCGTGGACCCTAAGAGAGAGTGACAGTTCAGAGCTGACGCATTTACACCTATTCTTATGGGATCTATAGAGGGCCCTTTTTAACTTCATAAATCTCCCACAAGATCAAATTTTTTCAAATTTTTAATTAGAGAAAGTTAAAATCCAATTTTTTTTTACTTTACTAGTGCTTTCATTCTTAAAGTTTTGCGTTATCAAAACATAAAAAAATTTATTTAAAGAAAACCTTCCAGATTTTTTTAAGATTTCAATAAATGCTACACTACAGGAAGAAAAAAAAGTATTTAGTTGCTTTTTGCGTATCTTTTCAAATTTGGGAAAATGTACATTCGATATTAACGATTTGCTAATTTTGTATTATATGTCTCCCAAAACGCATACTTCAGATATACATATTCACATATATATCTATATATTTTTCATGTGTATACTATATTATTTAAATTTATATGCTTCATAATTCATAAAAATTATTGCATACGTGAATTCTTTTTATATTAAAAGTCCATGGAATTCTTTTTGTGATTTTAGTTTTATAAGGAATTATTTTCACATTGTTAGTAAGGCTAATTCGCTAATTTGCCTAAACTACCGCATCAGAAACTTTAGATCTTTATAATTTTTTTATTATACATATTTGTTTTTATATAGGAGACAACTTAAAATGTTGCATCTTTAATAACGATTATAAAATTTTAAAAGCACTTTCATAATTATAAAACTTAAAATCAAATAATTACAAACTTGATATCTATATTATAGCACCAAATTTTTTTATTCACTGTATTATCATTTTTTACACTCAATTCTCAGATATGTTGTCTGACATGGCGGTACAAAAAAATGCGGAAAAAGCTGGAAAATATATTTAATCAAAATTATAGTAAAATTTTGAAATGAAATTTGAATTTTTGATACGTTCTTCAGAAAACTCCAAATTTCATGCTAGTTACGAATTCAACTTTTCGTATTGAAAACCCAAAATGAAAATAGGCAAAATCACAACTTTTCTAAAAAAAAAATGATTCTTTAGAAATGTCATTTCGCCAAAAATACATGCTTATGCAATTTTACAAACAGATTCACAAAAAAAGCAGGGCCTTGGTTATTTGTAATGTCAAGACAAAACTTGACAAAACTTTAAATATTGGGAAAATTAAAACGTCACGATTTACTCTCATTTTTGCTGAAAGAGTATTTTACCAGATCTTGACATTATAATATTAGAAGTATGCATTTTGAGAAACATATCATACAAAATTAGCAAACTCGTTAATATCAAATGTACATTTTTTTCAAATTTGAAAAAATACAAAAAAATCACTATACAGGGTGTCCGCGACTCAATGGTATTCCCGAAGCATGATGATAGTATGCATGCAGACGAGCAAAAAACACCTAATGGCATTTTTCTTTCTGGGCCCTTGTTCTCAAGTTATGGGGCCTCAAAGTTGGAACATGCAAAAACCAGCTTATTTTTACATTTTTATTCATAACTTGGAAAATGTGACAGGTAAATCCAACTCTGTGTACTCATTTTAAAGCTAATGAAATTCTCATTCTAACGGTATACCAGCGGTTGCAAAGATTTTTATTGTTTCAGAGATATTCAAGTGCAAAGTCAAAATTTCTTAAAATTTTTTTTCTAAATTTTCGTTTAACCGTCGTTTACTTATAATTCCACATTATGAACCTGTCGTTTTTTTTACATGAAGAGAAGGCCTTTATTCTGACCTTCATTTTGATATAACATAATGTGTGAAAATTTTTAGAAATAATACCGTTAGAACGAGAATTTCATTAGCTTTAAAATGAGTACACAGAGTTGGATTTACCTGCCACATTTTCCAAGTTATAAATAAAAATATGAAAATCAAACGGTTTTTACGTGTTTCAACTTTGAGGCCCCATAACTCAAGAATAAGGTCCCAAAAAGAAAAATGTCACTAGGTGTTTTTTGTTCGTCTGCATGCATTCTATCATCCTGCTTCGGGAATACCATTGAGTCTCGCACACCCTGTATATGTAAATACTTCGAAAAAAAAATTGGACTGTTTTTATTTTCTTGTAGTGTCGCAATTATTGAAATCTTGAAAAAACGAACTGAACCTAGGTTTTTTTTAAATCAATTTTTTAATATTCTAATAACAGAAAACTTTAAAAATGTAAGCATTAGTAGAGTAGAAAAAGATTGAATTTTAACTTATTCTAATTAAAAATTTGAAAAAAAGTTGATCTTGTGGGAGATTTATGATGTTAAAAAGGGCGCTCTATAGATCCCATAAGAATACGTGTAAATTTGTCAGCTGTGATATAAATACTAAATTTGTTATCGGCTAGAATTTCTTTTAGTGGTAGAATATTCTTGGAGAATCTAAAAATGTGAATTCTGTTGTTTTTCAATTTTGGGCAAAAAAATTTTTTGTGCTGTCAGTTGTGTATTTCTCTACCTAATAACCAGGATATTTCAGGGATGATTCTTTAACCAATTTGCAACGAAAAATCGTCTGATTGGGTGGACGGGTGCAGGTATACTTGTTTTCGAGCTATGGCCTTTTGAGGAAGAAGTACCAATAAATTAGATTTACATGAAATTATTTCCTGTCAAAATTTTTGTTTTTCTTTTTTTGATTTTTTTTTTAAAAACTCGAAGTTTCTCGAAAATTTTGTTGTTTTTGTGTTTCGATACGCTACAATAAGAGCTAAAAGTTAACCACATTCGTTATCTCCTATCTCTCATATTTTTTGCCAGTAAAAGGTGTTAAAAAAAGGGAAAATGTACATTTGGTATTAATGAGTTTGCTAATTTTGTATGCATTTTTCCAAAAATGCATACTTCTGATATAATCACATATATTTTTCATGAGTATACTACATTAATCAAACTTATATGCTTCATAATTCATAAAAATTACTGTATATGGGAATTATAGTTTTATTAGGAATTATTTTCACATTGTTAGTCAGGCTAATTCGTTAATTTACCTAAACTACCGCATCAGAAACTTTAGAACTTGTACAAGTTTCTTTATAAATTTTTTATTACGTTTATTTTATATAGGGGACAACTTGAAACGACACATCTTTTATAACGACTATAAAATTTTAAAAGCACTTCTTAATTATAAAACTTAAAATCAAATAATTACAAACTTAAATTAAAATCTAATAAGATTTTTATTAACTTTATTTTAAATCGTGTATTCTAGACTAAAAAATATAGTACCAAATTTCTTATATTCACTGTGTTATCATTTTTTACTCTCAATTCTCTCAGATATGTTGTCTGAAATGGCAGTACAAAAAAACGCGGAAAAAGCTCGAAAATATATTAAATCAAAATTATAGTTAAAATTTTGAAATGAAATTTGAATTTCTGATACGTTTTTCAGAAAACTCCAAATTTCATGCTAGTATCAAAATTTCTAGGTTTTAGTCAACTTTTCGTATTGAAAACCCAAAATGAAAATAGGCAAAATCATAACTTTTATAAAAAAAAAATTATTCTTCAGAAATGTCATTTCGTCAAAAAAAAATACATATGTATGCAATTTACAAATCCATTCACAAAAAAGGCAGCGTCGAGATTTATATGGTATTTGTTTCATATAATAAGTCAAAAGGTTATTCGTCGATCAGATAATTTTTTTAAAATGTGTAAGTTTCGTGAAATGAAAAGAATAAACAAAAAATTTCCAAAAGAACCTATTATAAACTTTTTAGCGAAAATATTTTTTTTAGTTTAAATAATCATGTATTAATTAGGAGCCATAATTCAATCATTTAACTTTAATTTTAAAGCCACACATACTTTGATATTAAAATAAAACATAAAGATTGTGGAATAAAATTGATAATATTAGAAATTTTCAAATAAAATATACTTATTTTTAATGACAGTTAGATATTTTAATATTAAAATACTTATACTTAATTTAATTAGGAAATAAATTTTTGCAAAAAGAAGAAAAATTAGTGAGTTTTCTTAAAATTTGATCTCTTTTACAAAAATTTCAAATAAAAAACATGTTTTAAAATATTGTTTAGTTTTTTCGTTTAAAAATTTTTTTATATTTCCTACAAATCACACATATTTTAGAGTAGAGGCCAAATAAAGAAATAAAGTAAATACACTTTTGCTATGACTTGGACAATTTCTAATTTGGACTAAAGAAGGAGACAACTACAAATAACTTGGCTTCATTACTTTTTCAAGATGCTCTTACTATAAACATATGTAGAATACACATTTTAACAAACTTAACAGTTTTTTATGAGTATTAAATTAATGTCTTTATATCTAACTAATGTCTTTATATCTAACAAGTCCCAATACTCAATTTTTTTTACGAAATGTTACGAATTTTTGACGTCGTTGTTGGTTTTTTCTTTAAATGCCACTGATCGTGTCATATTTCTAATATTTCAAAAAATCTCAGGATATTATAAACATTTTTTAAAAAGTTTCCCATTTAAATTCTATTGCACGAAAAAGAAGGAAAGGTAGGAGGAAAGAAAGAATGATAAAAAATTTGAAATTCATATTTCAGTATGGTTTCGAATGTTAATGAGGAAGGATGTATGTTTTTTCATGCACATTTTGTATTTGCCAATAAGGTAAGTTGAGTAGTGTCGGCTAACAAAAATGTTATTAAAAGTAATATAGGTTGACACATTTCAACAATTTGAATTATCTCATTTCGATTATTCATACGTTACTTATAAAATTGTTTCAAATAATTTCAGTTAGTTTTTAAATTATTAAAAATAAATATGTATGTACCTACTTCCAATAAATTTTTTTTTAAATAATTATTTTAAAACTATTTCAAACATGTTATATTGAGTGCTTCAAAAATTTTGCTGTGCTCTTTTTTCATATTTTATTAGTAGGTAAACAAGAGCAATCTATTTA